>NC_067239.1:26942239-27019739 GCF_019924925.1 Ctenopharyngodon idella | reverse complement strand
ATTTTTACAAAGCACCACAGCATGTGCTTGGTTTCAGAAAATGGAGTTTATGGGTTTTAGAAAGCATGAAAGCCAGTTCCATCACCTCAAATTCTTTTTCTAAAAGTGTTTCTTTGAAGCCTCATCTCGAAGTCCATTATGAAGCAACAAAGTTGAAAGACAATTAATAGAGTAAAGGGACCCTATAAATGCTCGCTCCCCTATATTATTTGAAACAGTTGGTCACGAATCTGTTATCTTCCTTCAATAAAACACACAAACAGACCTTATATGAGGAGGAATGGGGCTAGGTTTTGCTATTTTGCCTTGGTGCTTAATGTTATTTTTTGATTAATAATTAAAATACATTTTTGAAAATATCTTTATTTGCAGAGTCTGTACAGAGAACACAATGCAAGCATATTCAAAAAGCTGAAGCTTTGCATGGCAAAAGGCCTTGGTATATTTGTTTAATATTCATTATGAAGTGACAGAAAGTGACAAAATGTTCCATAAAATCAATTCACATTAGAGAAAGTGTAGCCTGTGTATGTTAAAAATAGTCTATGAAAGCTTAAAAAAATGAAAACGTGCATGTGAATAAACCAAAATGGTCAAAGAGGTATGAAGGATTTTATTTCATCCTGAAACATGGAAGTCAAATACAAGGTCACTTCAATTGATCAACCTATACTGCGGCTCGTTTTGTCTAAAAATTTGGTACACTTAAAAAAATTGCCGTCTCCAAATGACTTGAATGACACTCCATAAACAAAAAAGCGTGTTGAAAAGCGGTTTTGTTGAATAAGGAAATGTAACCTTGCCTTTCTTCAGTAAAATCTGCCTCATTCTTCTAAATTGCTCTTTTACAAAAAAGGAAGAGTGTTTTTTGGCCCATCGTCAAACACTTAACATCACTCCACGCTCCTATAAACTGAATCGCAATACGGCAACATGTTCTCAAAAGCAGAAAACCCCGACATCGGTTTAAAAGTTTAGTCAATAGCCTATCCTTCATGTAAAAATGGGCTACCAAGGTCTCACACCATTGTTTCTTTGTTATCTAGCGACGAAATCTCTCAGCTATTCCAGCAATCCTCTTATTAATTAAAGGAAAAATGCATATCAAATACTCCAGTGGCAAATAACCGCATCCAGTTTCCTTCACTTTTTACTTTTCTGCCTCTGTGTTTTGCATTTTTCCTTCAGTTCTGACTTGAAAAGACTTCTTGCCACTTCTAAAATGCATCATAGCATATACATTATACAATTTAAAATCTATACAGTAAGATGTCCATCCCAGTAATATTCCATTTACATTTGGTATTAAGAAGCATTTTTCAATCCGATCACAAGTAGACGATGCTAAATAAGCCTACAGGTGTAAACGGAGTGTAAAACGTTTTGAGCTTGTCACTTTCGACCACTTCCAGAGGTAGTCGCAAACGCATTCAACCGGATTGCTTTCATAGTGTAAACGCTCATGTGGTTGAATGCATTCGAACAGCTACTAAAGACCACCTACTCTCTGCCTGCTGACCAAAATGTGTAAACATTATGGGAAGTGTGCTAGCCAGGATTAAAATATTTTTTGTCTGAAGACCTAAGTTTGGTTTGCAGACAAAAAATGTACCAAGCACAATGTTCTCTCACCATTGCTGATTTCTAAAGGCAGGAACACACCAAGCCGACGCCAACGAACTAGTGGCGACCAAAGCAGACTGCGGGGTTGGCTCACGTCGGCAGCGTCTGGATCCAAAGTTGCCCTGACACACCAAACCGACACTCGACAGCCGACGGCCAAGTAGCACGTCCGTTCTGTGCCTGCGTAAGATGAAATGCCTTTCCGTACCAGCAGGTGGCAGTAGCCACCGGTGTTGTGCCGAATTTCGACTCCCTGCCAAATTATTACTCCCTCGTTGAAGTCGCTACCTGATTGCCTAATCTTAACCCCACCCCTTATCCTAACCCCTCCCCCACATCTATTCCTAAACCTACCAATACTAGGGGGGTAATAATCTGGCAGGGGGTCGAAATTCGGCACAACACAGGTCTTGCGGCTATCAGAGCAGAAACGAAAGCTGTTGCTCTCCGTATGTTTTTCTATCGTCTCCTTTCACATTCATGTGTAAATTGCACAAGCTTATTTCATCCATTAGATTGAAAGATCTGAAAAAGCCCAAAAATTTCCCCACCCATAGACCCCTCCTCTCTGAGAAATCAGGACAGAAGCGGTTGAAAGTGGACAAAAGAGAATGCTGCTTTCACATGCTATTTCCTACTTCCTGGGGGGCGGCCTGATTCGAGACTTGTCGCAAACAATTTTTTTGTCCAAAAAAATCCTCAATTGTGTAGTCATTACGATTATTTAACTGCTCCCGATCGAGACAGAGCGTCCCTGATCTCAAATCGTAAATATCAAACATTTTTGATATTTACGACTCTTGATCGGGCTGCCTCTGACGTGATACCCGCGATAGCCAATGATAATGAGCAGGCTTCACCTACTGGATGTTGAGTGCTTCTTTAGCTGAAACTTGGAAGCCACAAACATGCCTCGAAAGTGGAGTATTGAGAAAGAAGATCACCCATATTCTTTTTTTTCCTATTTTGTTCTCTCCTGCTGACAACATCGATTGTCCTCCATTTGTTTTTCTTCTCAAGCCACGTTTGATCTTGCGAGTCTCCGTGAGATCTCGCGTCACTGTGAAATCATTCATTCCTGCAGTCAACAGGTGTGTGGTCTCGCAGTCCAGTCGAATCATCTAGTGTGTGGGTTCAGAGGATTACAATGCAAAAAAATCTGTTGAAACTTTCATTATGTCTGTGGTCTCCAACAGTTTTAAAATCAGTTAAGATTTTAAAAGCATCTAGTGTGTCCCAGGCCTAAGTCTCCGGTGCATAAGAAATCTGCTGAAAACGCTAGAGTTCAATGCATGGTACACATACCTTTCAAAAGAGATCAAAACCATGAATATACTCAAAATGGTTCAAGAACAGCAAGCAATTTACTTTAGGTATGCCGTTTTAGGCAAATTTCACAGGAATGCTAAGGTTCTAAAATTATAATAATTTCATAAAAATGATGCAATTGTTGTGTACGTACATTTATGCCACATTTGAGCAGCATTAAACAGTCTGTGTAAATAAACAAATGCCACGTCAGATGTAGCTTCTGTTTTTATAATTTTTTTGGTAACAGCCTATTGTATCTCATTATTTCGATTTTTTTTTTTTTTTAAATAAATTGATTAGATTGAAGTGTTTGACATAAAAGATAGCTAACACAGATACATTGAATGCAGTAATTATAAAAATTGTCCTTATAAAAAATGCCCCTAAAAAAATCAATATAGGATTGTTTAGATATTCTATCATGAAGTACAGAAAGCTAAACTGTAATGTTGTTGGTTTACATAATCAAAATAGTGTAATTATTGTCTCAGGAAAACTCCCTTTATGAGTCTATTGGCTACTTTATCTAGAAATAAAGGCTTTAGATGACATGAAAATGCAGTCAAAACTCTTTTATAAATGCAAAACCCTCAGCATCTTGTACGTTCTGTGGACTACTTTTAAGTCCCCACAAATGTCAAAATCAAACCTACGCCCTTGACCAGGAGTAAATAAGCCAGCTGATTGTGTCAAACTAACTGTATGTGAAGAATGTGGTGCCAATAAGCAGAATACCCACGCAAAGTTAAGATAAAATGTCATCTTTGAAGTAGTATGTGAGCAATGAGGTGAAACACTAACCTGTGGAGACCCTCGTTGTGCTGTGTTTTTTCTGATATGATTTGTTGTCATTGATAAATAAATCTACATCTGCAGCATTTGTTCATGATGTCATCCTCAAAAGCGGGGGTCCAGAACGACTTATCTGCAGAAATGAAAGAAATGTAAGAAGTCAGACAGTGATTGAACTGTGCAGGAGCGTATTGAAATAAACAGGTTTGGTGTTATTAGTGTGTTAGCAGGGAAACAACAACCCTCTGTTATCATTAAACAGTGCAAGATTATTTAATTTGAACTTTTAAAATGAAATATTGATAATGAACAAAGCTTTCTACTGGGCCAACCTTCTTCAATGTGAGAAAATTTATGCTTGGCCCTAAATGCATTTTTTTCAAGCTCGATCACTAAATTTTTAATCATTCACAGTAACATAAATCTGCTCTGTTAACAATTTTTTTGGCAGTTCAAACAGCTGTAGTAACCCAAGTGTGAATGAGGCATAATGTTGTACAGCCTCTGTATTACATTACAGGTCTTCATTCAAACCATCTGTCTCAGATGATTCAGTTATGACCTGCACTTGTGCTTTTGGCCATACAGGTGCCAAAATGATGTGAGCCATCATTACTCAAATTTTTACTAGACATTATTTTGTAATTGTATGTATTTCTATGATCTTCCCAGGTACAATTGCATTCATCTGTAGGCTAAATAACAACAATAATATTAATAATATTTTGCACAGTTATGTACTTTTTATTACAGTCAGACAGTCAAGCCTCACTAATGCACTGTTTGCAATTACTTTCGAGCATCTTAACTGCTTTGAGCATTAGATGATTTCAGAAGATTGTCTAGTTGTCAAATAAATATAACCAACAGCACCATCTAGCGTTTCACAATAGATTTCACTGGGTGGAAACATTTTTGTGATCAGTGTTTCAGTGAAATCCATTATATAACATTATTTCTGGTCAAACTGTGATTTGTTTAGGTGCCATACATGTTTTTTTTTAATGCTTTAGAATTACAAAATAGAGGAATCTCATTTCCATCATTACCAATAAACCTTTTTAGAAAACTCATTATTCTCAAAAAAAAAAAAAAAACGTGATTATTTGTTATTAAAACATTACAAACTCAAACAATAGAAATGAATTCACAAGATGATATTTCTGATTAAAGGATGACCCTTACATACAAACTGGTACTGAAATGAAAATATTGCTGCATTGAAACGGTGTAATTGAGACTCTCTCCAGCAGAGAGCGCAATAGCTTTACCTATAATAATATCATAAGAGCAGATATCAGCCTGCGAAAGTATTAGCACTATTATTAGTGCACTAGTATTAGTACTATCAGATGCGAAAGTAGCAGCATGCAAAAGATCAGCCTTTTTACTGCATTATCATCTGATCTTTGCAAGGTAACTGTCTGCAGGGTTTTTCATAATGACAGCAATAAAACTTTATGGCCCAGGAAGTTAAGGACGGGCCTGTGCTCTCCTGGCACAGATGATGTGTCATATGCTGTGGAGTCTATCAATGGCCATATGTTACTGGAAATCCACAGGTCACTGCCTGGCATTACAGCAACATACAACATAGTTTTATTCAGATTACTTTTTAGAAACTTTCCTAAAACAGTGTCTCTGTCCACTAACAATAAGTGTATACACTCATCACAAGAGAACTTTGTCATTGTGGGTATTTTATTTATTTACTTTTATTTATTTTTTGAAAATAATGAACCATATGTCAATCTATTATATATTAAATCATAATCAATTCTGAGGTGCAAATGACATTTTAAACTTTTTTTTAATTTTTTTTTATAAAATGTCCGTTTTATATTGCTAAGGCTAATTTCATTGCTATCATTTTATGTATCCTAAATAATAGGCTACACACAATTAAATATTATTCTCACGCTTATTTGACAAAATGTGCATTATTTGTCCAAATTAAAGCACGATCTGGAGGTGATGCACGATAAAAGAAAAATAAATAAAACATTTACCTTGCTTTTTCTTTGTTTTCTCCACAAAATATCTCATATCTTCTTAGTACACTAACTTTTGAAAAACCTTATTAGGGTGATGTGGCGGAAATGACGCCAAAGAGTGAGAAACTGAGGGGGAAAATATACATCAGTTTGAATGTAATATTTCTCTTTTTGTTCAGATCATAGTTTTGTAAATGTAATGTTTAAAAAAAAAAAAAAAAAAAAAAAAAAAATCATATTTCACGATTAAAACGCTGGGTCTTGGATAAGGGTAAAACAATATCTATATTTGAAAACCATTTGAAAAGTAGCAAAGATAATAAATGACGCATTTTTAAAAATATATTTTTATACAAAATAATAAAAAATATTATTATGATGCTTATATTATTATTACATTATATGATATATAATTGTTAGTCGTATATTATTATAATATGTAATTGTTATATCTGTTATTATTATTATTATTATTAATAAATAATATTTAATATAATTATAAAACTGTTGTTTAAAAAAACATTGACTTCTCAGAATGAATCGCTTGTTGTCAGCCTACCTTACATTTGACTTACAAGTAGCTTCAGATAAAAGCGTCTGCTAAATAAATAAGCCTACATTAAAATAAAGGCAATTTTAATGTCACATACGTTATAAAAAAGAAAAACTTTTAAATCTAATAGTTTAATAAAAGTCGAATCTTGAGACATAAAATTGCCCGAAGTTGAAAAAATGCCGTTTATACAAATCTCTCTATTGAGTATCACTTTGTTTTCATACTATACTCAGTATCTATACTAGGCTACCATACTAACAGCCTGACACAAGACAGACCCGTCAGACTGGTCTAGTAACCGCTTGGTGCCGCCTGTGGGAGAAACGCGGAAGAGTTCATTCAAGGCTTTTGGGATCCGCACGGACACACGTACACGAGTTTCCCCCGGTAAACATGCTACCGTGAAGCTTCTTCAATGCGCCCTCGCGTTTTACTTTCATTCACAGCGGTTTCGAGTGGAGATGTCTGGACACACAGTACTGCATGGACTGATACTCTTATATTCAATTCACCCGCTCGTGCTCGCAGAGAAACCGGGTAAGTGAACAAAAACACGGCAGATGATCGGAAACAAAAGGGTCTGTTTGCTGAGGCGTCGGAGGTTACTGGTGGAGGATTTTGAGTTGTTTACATGTAACATGCATTTATGGTTGTATATCATGGTAAGTACACGTAAAGCTGCTCCCGGGGAGTTATAATATCTCAAACTTTGTAACATGAGCTTCAGGTTCTGTGAACTCTTGAGCGCAGTGCGTTTCGTTCTGAGTTCAGATCATTAAATAGTATGGGATTCAAATCTAAAACAGGATGTGTGTTTGTACTTTTGCTTGTCTACATAGATATACAGCATGCTGTTTTTCAATGTATGTGTTTATGATTAGTTTCATGTTGCATGTGTTTCTCTTAGAAACTGTAGTGCCTTTTAAAAGTTAAAGTTGATATCCTTAAACTTTAGATATGGTGGATAAGATTTTTTATGTCAAATTTGGCTTATTAGAAAATGTGCTGACTGTATTGTAGCACAGCCCTGACACAACATGCTGGCGTGTCTGTCCATGAGGACAACTTTCCCTCGAATCACTCTCACAGCGGGACTGTGTGTATTGCATTCAAAGTGTCTCTGTATGGTCAAGCAGCATCTGATCTGTATTGTGTAAAAACATGTATCTTTTGTCTAAGATTTCAGTTCTGGCCTTTTTACTGCTGGGATATTCTTTTAGGACTTTTTTTTTTTTTTTTTTAATTCAGCAGATCCAAAGTAGCCTACAGTGCACACATTACAGAGACAATAACACTGGAGTGGTGGAAAAACATTTGGTTATTAAAGGAACAGTTCATCCAAAAATGAAAATTGTCAGAAATATTATTACTTTCTTCCATGGAACAATAATTGAGAAATTTTGAAGGATTTTACTGGTTGCACTTTTGCATACAATTACTAAAAGTAGGGACTGAGGTTTTCAAGCATTGAAAAAGTATGTCCATATGATCCATGCACTATAATTTCCAAGTCTTTTAAGACTTTGTGTGATGAAAAGATTGAAATTTAAATCATTTTTCAGTGAAAATCTTGACACCTGCACTTAGCTTTCCTTTCTGGGTTCATGAGAGAAGTAGATTTGGGAATGTATCATTCTCAGTCTGATCTTAGATTTACATTTATGCATTTGCCAGGCACTCTCTTCCAAGGGAATACATTTTTATGGGGATCGAACCCATGACGCTGGCGTTGCTAGCACCTGGTATACTGTTTGAGCTGCAGGAATGCTTAGTGATTTAGTTCCCAAAACTGCTTTAAGTAGTTCACTCGCTTTTAATAAGTTTCCTTTTGAATTTAGTTTGAAAACTTTAGTCCCCACGAGGACTAATTGCATGGAAAAGAGCATAAAGTATATTCTCATTTTGTTTTTCATGGAAGAAATAAAGTCATATGGGTTTGGAACAAATGGGAGTGACTAAGTAATGACCAAATCTTTATTTTTGGGTGAACTATTCCTTTAAGTGTTTCAATCAGGGGTAAAATACTTCAATATTTGTCCAAGATTTATTACTTTGTGGCAATATTCTTGCTAAGCACAGCATTTTAATTGTACACTCTTAAATTATGGTTCTTTTTTGGCTTTAATGGTTCCATGAAGAACATCCATGGAATCTTTCCATTGCACAAAAGGTTCTTTAGAGTGAAAAAAGGTTCTTCAGATTAATAAAGTGCTCTTTATACTAAGAAAAAATATAGTTCTTTTAAGAACTTTTCACTAAAATGTAATTTGGGGAACCTAAAATGGTTCTTCTATGGCATTGTTTTGAAACCCCCCTTTTACAACCTTTATTTTAAGAGTTTATCACAGACAAAATTGAATATCCTCTACTAGTGTGAACCCATATTTGGTGCATGTTAGGAGAGAGTCGGATTGTCTGTACATGTAGAACTCTCTCTGTTGTGAATATTTGTACTCCACCCTGGGGCAGACGATGGCCAGGTGTTCCTCAACTTGCTGAAAGGCCTGGTTTAAGAAGCTCCATCATGTTTTTCACTGTTGGAATGAATAAAAAAAATGAGCTACAACTGCTTTTGGTCATTTTGAATAAATGTTATTTTTGATCTACTTCTTTATGCTGAAATTCTTAATAAATAACCTATAATGTTCTTTAAACGTGTAGTTGTTATATAGCTTAGTTTGTTTGCGTGGCCATGATTAGCATGTGATGTCATTCCTCTACACCTGCCCTGAGGTTTCCGTCCATCAGTTTTTTTTTGTTTTTTTTTGCACGACCCAGCCCTACATCTGGATGGAGTTCAGACGCTACCACAAAGGCCGCTGTGTGTCCTGTAGTATTTAGCACTGACGTAATACTAGCTAAGGTCAAAGAAAGCATTTTTGGTTAGTGTGGGCAAATGTTCACTTAGAAACACACCGATGCTATTTATAGCATTAGTCCCTTTTCATTCCTCGTGTCATTTAAGAATGCCTTCAATGTCACAAAACCCTGGGGTCTCTGAGTTTGTTATGTGCATACATCAGCGCCAAGTTCCTGAGTGGCTGTTGGAGACTCAGCTGTCTGGAAGGAAAAAAGGAGTTGGTGGTGCCATCACAGGTGTGAGTGCCTTTACCATGGGAGACAGTGAGATAACGGAGCCATAACATATCAGTGAACAGTAGTCTTGACAATACATGCACAAATGCGTGTATACATGCGCTAACCCCCCAGCGTGGGAGCTCTTCACCCTGGGATCATCCACAAGACTTGTGTCCGGCAGCTGATGGTTTCTAACACAACCTTTGTCACTGATCTATGGAAGCATGTCTTTGCCACGGAATTTAAAAAAAAGAAAAAAAAAAGGGTATTGCGACTTTTTATCTCACAATGCTGACTTCTTCTCGCAATTCTTAGTTTATATCTCTCAATTCAGACTTTTTTTATAAACTCAGAATTACAAGATGTAAGCTAATTCTGAGGGAAAAAAGTCAATTGTGAGATGTAAACTTGGAATTCTAAGGTAAAAAGTCAGAATTGAGAGATGTAAACTGAAAATTCTGAGGTAAAAGTCAGAATTGAAATATTTAAACAGAAATCTGAGAAAATGTCAGAATTGTGAGATATAAACAGAATTCTGAGGTAAAAAGTCAAAATTGCGAGGTGTAAACTGAGAATTCTGAGGTAAAAAGTCAGAATTGAGAGATGTAAACTGAATTCTGAGGTAAAAAGTCAGAATTGAGAGATGTCGACTGAGAATTTTGAGGTAAAAAGTCAGAATTGAGAGATGTCGACTGAGAATTCTGAGGTAAGAAGTCAGAATTGAGAGATGTAAACTGAATTCTGAGGTAAAAAGTCAGAATTGCGAGGTGTAAATTCAGTTTATAACTTGAAGTTGTGAGATATAATCTCGCAATTGTAAGAGTCCGAATTGTGAGATAAAAAGGCTAAATTACCTTTGGTTTTTTTGTTCAGTGGCAGAAACAGTCTTCCGTATGATCAGTGAGAATGTGTGAGGAAAATCGTATTTCCACTCTAATAAGGGTGCTGTATCGTCTTTTGCTTCTAATTACAAAATGTATAGTAGTAGACGCTTCTTCTGGTGTTTTGACTTGTCTTAGGGGTATGTACATGTTGAAACACTGAGTTAATTAAACTCTGCTCGCTGATCAAATATTATTTAGCTTATATGTTAGCTTGACGGGCATTGGCTTGTTGGGTTCATGCAATCTTTTGTTGCAACAGAATCAGACATTTATGTGCACTTGGAGTCTTACTTGCCATTACATAACAGGTTGGATTGCTGTTTTGATATCTACAAGAGAGGATGGGTCTGAGGCTTGTATCAGTATAATATTCTTTTCTAAAATTTTGGAATAAGCTTTAAAAACTTACATGTAAATTGATTTCTTTGCCATTACTGATAGCAAACTGAATTAGTGAGCATAAGAGACTTAAAAGTGCTAAACAAGTGTTAGTCATGTTCTTCTTGGGTCTGAATTTACCATGCTTTATTACAACAAATTCTCATATTACTTTACAGATGATGGATGTGGTCATTATGTCCTGGGCCAAGAGAGTGGTGTCCTGTCTTCCAAGAACTACCCAGGAACTTACCCCAACAACTCCTGGTGTGAATGGCGGATCCGTGTACCCATTGGCCACACCATTGTCCTCAAGTTTGGAGACCTGAACATGGAGACGAAGGACTGCGAGTCAGACTATTTAAAGGTTCTAAAAGGATATGGCGCGGAAAATGGTGAGCTGTTTTAATCATTTAAGCGATGATGCTTACATAATGTTGTTTTCTCAGCCATTATCTAGTGGCTATTATCTATTTCCCAGTGGTCACTAGATCCTGTGTCTGGGTCAAACAAAAACCACATATTCTCAGTTGAGACTGATAGCACAGCTTGTTGTGTTTTGATGTCTTCATTTTTTCTCATAGTGTATCAGGGCTTCCTTGTTTGATTAATGGAAAGTATGATGAATTAAGTTGTTTCTGTTGACTTAGTTTTGTTTGTCTATTTCCTTTCTTGAGAAAAGCAGAATTAGAAGGACATTTTGGCAGCTGTATTTGAATTTAAAGGTGAAGTTTGGCACCAAACATAATGATTATTTTCAAGCCGGTTTCCCAAACCTCTGTTGGTTGGATAAACGCATCTAGTCCTGCCCCAATCTGGGCTGAAACAGAATCCTGTAGGAAACGTTTAGAAATCTAATTTAAATCTAGTTGTAATATCTTGTGCAATCATATTGTGATATAGTTGATCATATGCTCTTTAGTCATTTTAAACTCCTCTAGATCACATTACTGTGAGTAAACCTGAGTAAAGTGCTTTAAATCAGAGCATTTTCATGAGTCGGCACCAGTCATACATTGATAAATTTACTGTAAAGCAAGAGGAAACCACAGAGGTCAGTGTGTCAGAGGATGTTTTGGAGATTATGGTGAAATGTCGGCAATTCTGCCTGTTTCTTAAAGGATATTGTCACTTGTTATCTCCCATTTCTGATATCTTTCTTTTCGAATTAGCATGCTGTTTTTGCAATTTATTGGCATAAGTGTAATGACAGTTGAAGATACATTTCTTTTTGAATAGAAATAGTGCACAAATTCAGTATTTATGCACTATTCCCATTCAAAAAGAAATGTATGTCTGTGCAAGTTTGAGTACAAAGTACTGAGTACTAATTGAGCATTTCAATTAGTAAGGTAACAAATATTCTTATCAGTAATTTTAACATATTTAAATAGACATTTACCTAATCTAGTTAAGGAAAATGTTTCAAATGGTTGCTCCCTTGCAAGGAAGACCTGATTCAAAATGGCTCATGGTCAAACATTGTATATTTTGATCCAATTAAAGTGTATTAATGGGTTAAATTGGGCAAAGATGTTCCAGAATGGAATTTTGGAAGTTTTCCATTCCAACATTCTGAATTCCTTTAAAGTTTAAAAATGTTTAAAGTTCTTTACATTAAGCATTATGCTTCCGTCTAGTCATTGCCAGACCCTGGTAGAAGAGAGAAATTCATCTAGAGCATCACTGTTCTCTCCAAAATCCCAATATAACCCCAGGTTACATCTGTACCACTATGTTTAGTTATGAATGGGGAGGGAAAAGGATATTGCAGTGCTTCACTCGAAGTGAATGGGCTGTTCTGTTTTATTAGGCTATCATCTTTCAGCTCTGAACCTGAGGTCTTTCTTGGTCATCCTGCCTAGAAAAGATGAATTGCCTTCATTTTTGTGCACCCATAGATTATTAACATTGGTGAAATTATTTTCCTACCTACAAGGTTGTTCTGATAAAACAAGAGTGTTGGGTGTTTTTATTGAAGCTAGAACCATTGAATTAATAATCTGTGTATAGAATTAACATCATCAGAAGAAGAGCCTGAAGGACATGAATCTTCCCACACTATGTCTGGTTCCTCCCCTGCCAACCCTTTAACCACAAACGCTGTCATTGTCATCAGCCACATCCACTAATCAAAGTGTCCTGCAGCAGAACGACTGGAATTCCTCTCAGAGCGATTCTTAAACAGCGGTTGAGAGACATGGGATGACTTAAGCTTTGTGTTGGTGCAGAGTTTGACACTTACGTCATTGACACTTCTTAGTGTGTTGACCCTTTGGTGCGTTCGGTCACAATGTTTTATAGATTAAAGTGTTTTTATTTTCATTAGAGCTTATCAGAAACTCATCAGTGTTGGACGTGTCATCCTTCAGTCAGCAGATGTGTCATATACTTTCCAAAAAAAAAAACACCATCTCTGCTGCCTTGGTTTCATAAATGACTTCTACACCTTTCTTTTATGCAGACTAAACTGTTGATTGAGAAGACATTCAGAGTTAACTTAAGAACTGTGCCTGATTTTTCATTTATTTACACTATTAACTTTTTGCAAAAAAATGTTTGCTTTAATTTAAAAATGTATTTTTTTATTTATTTAATTTTTTTATATATATTTTATATGAAATTTAAGTTACTGCCAGTAACTTTTTTTATTTTTTTACTCCTTTTAATTTTTTTTTTCTTACCTTTTTTTTGCAGTTGACTGGTGTTAATTTTGATTTAACTTGTACCTCGCTGCTAATACCTCAATATGATTCTAATTCCTAATCTTTCATTAATTAGTACATTTCCTTTTTTTTCACCTAGTGTACTGGGAGTACTGCGGTGGTCAGATGCCCAGACATACTCAGATTCACACGGACTCCAGCGAACTGACTGTCCGCTTTCGTAGCAGCCAGCACATTTCTGGAAGAGGATTCCTGCTGTCATACTCCACAGAAAACCACAAAGGTATCTTTACTTTAAAAGGAAAAGTGTGTATCTTCGTAACAAAACTTTGTACATGTGTAGCTTCAGCTCTCAGGAAGACTATTCTTCTTGTCTTTTGGCTGACCCCCATGTTAACAGCAGTGCGGTGGCCCCATGCCGTGGCTTGCCCCCTTCACTTCTCTGGATGATTACAGATCCTTTACGGATGTTTCTTTAAACGACAAGTTTGAACAAAGCAATATTAAAAGGATAGTTGATCCAAAAATGAAAGTTTTGTCATAATTTACTCACTTTCATGGTGTGTCAAACCTGTATGACTTTCTTTCTTCCATTAAATGCAAAATGAGATGTTAGGAGAAATGTCCAGGCTGCTGTTTTCCATACACTGAAAACATACAGTAACCAGCGGCAATCAAACTCCAAAAGGGATAAAAACAAAGCACCATAAAAGTAGGAATACACTAGAATTTAAAAAACAAACCAAAATTGTCATCTTTATTTATGAAAACGCTAACTTTTGCACATTCAAACTTGGCATGAAAACATAGGTATATATAATTTGTTCTTTTATTAGAGCTTGACAAGTCTGTGGTCATTGTCTGTGACTTTGTCATGTGAGCATGAGTGAGGTTTATGTCTAAGTATGTATATGTTTCCATCCCAGACATGGAGGTGCAGGAAGTAGGTCTGTCATCCTGTTGTGATGCTTATGTCCTGTTGTTCTTGTTTTTGTTGAGTCGGTGGACCTGTTTCCTTTGTGGAGACACTTATCATCTGCTCCATTTTTACCCTCATTGTGTGGCCTCCTCTGCTTTCCTCCTCAGAGCTGCTGACATGCTTGGACAGAGGCAGTCATTTCCCAGCATCAAAGTACAGGTGAGAGTGTGTGTTGGTCTTAGTTGGGATATATAATCTGCCTGATACAGCTCTAATATTTCAACCTTTTGACTAAAAAAAAAAAAAAATATATATATATATATATATATATATATATATATATATATAAAAATATATATAATATATATAATTTTAGTATTAATAGTATATAAATATTAGTAGTATATAAATAGTATATATATTTATACAATAATATAATAATATATTATATGCATACCATTATTATTATTATTATTATTATTAATGTACAAATACAGCTTCAAAAAAAATTATTTTTTTCTTTAAAATGAATTTTAATATTATTAATAGGAATGTGAAACAAGTCAAATGACACACTCTTTTGGTAAATAAAAATTAAAGGGTTAGTTCACCCAAAAATGAAAATTCTGTCATTAATTACTCGCCCTCATGTCGTTCCACACCCGTAAGACCTTCGTTCATCTTCGGAACACAAATTAAGATATTTTTGATGAAATCCGATGTCTCAGTGAGGCCTCTATTGATGGCAAGACAATTAACACTTTCAAATGCTTTTTGTGCGCAAAAAAACCCCAAAATAACGACTTCAACAATATCGATTTCAAAACACTGCTTCATGAAGCCTTGAAGTTTTACGAATCTTTTGTTTCGAATCAGTGGTTCGGAGCGTGTATCAAACTGCCAAAGTCATGTGATTTCAGTAAATGAGGCTTCATTGTGTCATAAGTGTTTTGAAACATTTAGAAATTTCAATGGTTCACGTGACTTTGGCAGTATTCTTGACTCGTCGCTTCATAGCATTAAGGTTGAACCACTGTAGTCACATGAACTGTTTTAAATATGTCTTTAGTGCCTTTCTAGGCATCTGAAAGTGTTAATTATCTTGCCGTCAATGGAGGCCTCACTGAGCCATCGGATTTTATCAAAAATATCTTTATTTGAGTTTCGAAGATGAACGAAGGCCTTACGGGTGTGGAACGACATGAGGGTGACAATGACAGAATTTAATGACAGAATTTTCATTTCTGGGTGAACTAACCCTTTAAAATTGCATTTAAATAATCAGAATAGCACTGTGAATATATAGTGAATATTCCATATATATATCTCCCAGACATATCTACAACTACTCATTTTAAATATATCCAAGCCACAAGATATTACAAAAAAATGCAAAAAAGTAACCTTGAGCAATAGTCACAGTTTTTCAGACTGTATCTCATTGCATTACAGCTCATAATTTTAGTTCCTCACTCATCTATTATCAACACACCATCCATTGCTTTATCTATAGCCGTCAACTATAATTAATTGACATGCTGTAAGCAGATATTTCTCTTTGTTCTCGCCCTGTGTAGGAAGTACTGTCCGGCCGGATGTGCAGCGGTGACGGGAGACGTGTCTGGGGACATTTCCCTGGGCTATAGACATGTGAGTAGCTCTCATTGTTTTCCTCAGGTGTGGCTGGTGTGCCGCGGCTTATTTCGCATCTGTGGAAGAACATAAGCCAAGCTGCGGGGTTATTTACAAGGCCGACTTGCATCCAAGCAGATGCTCGGTGGGGGGCTTCCCAAACAGGTTTCAGATGCAACAACTCAGCCAGGAAAAGCAGCTTCTCTAAGCAGATTTTCCCACAGGTGCTCAGGCCTCTAGGGCCTTCACGGGGAATGTTAAGCGGGTCGGCTGTCGGGGGTGGAATGCACTAATGGCTCGTCCCATTGTCTGTCAGGCATTTGTTGTGACAGGGCTTGTGTGTATGAATGTGTGGACACCCTGAGGATACGCGGTGACAGATCATTTGTGCTGGCTCCATTGTTCTCCCTGGTCACTTAGTGGGCAGTGAACTCTGAATGAAAGGAGTTTATGTAATTGTGCATACCTCTCCAGCGAATCGGGGTCAGAGCTTTGGGTTTCTTGAGGGATTGGCCGAGCAGCAACGGATAGTTTGATGTGGAATGAATCATGTGCTTGGGCTTTGAGCTATAACTCAAGAAGTTAAAGGCCTTTTTGAAGAATTTGCATTGTGGTAAAATCTCTTCCTGTTTGTGAAAGCTAAGCTGGCCGAGCTTTATGTGTCACTGCAAGTTCTGGTTGCGTTGATTTTATGAGGGTAATTGAAAAGCCCTTTTCATTTAAATTAGATGTTTGTTGCACTGTGCATAGCTTAACCTCTTAAAAACCAAAAGTAGAGTAGAGCAAACCTTGCTGATCACCATGAAAAGGGAAACTGTTGTGTTGCAGTAGCAAAAATGCTGTCAGATACGAAAGTCTGAGACCACTAGTGAATATGCTTCTATTTTGCATTTTTTGTTTTTGCTCTGAACAGGACTGGGTGGTTTGAGAAAGTTACAAAGAGAATTGTGTGCTTAATGTAAGAAAATCTGACTTTTCAATGTCACAAATTTGCTAAATACTTCATTTTGTTAATTTACAGGTGGTCTCAGAATTTGGGACCCCAGCAATCATGTAAAAATAAGGAACAAATATGAACATAAAGTAGTTATGATCTAAAAAATACATGTTTGATACATAGTAATGGTTTGTAGTAATTAAAAGGTTTAATACTTTTACTATATACTCTGTTCAAAAGTTTGAGGTATTTTAAAAGAAATTCATACTTTTATTTAGCAAGGACACGTTAAATTATATAATTATAACGTTATATAATAAAGTGACAGTAACAGACTTTTATACTGTTTATTAAAAAATTATATTTCAAATAAATGCTGTTCTTTTGAACTTTCTGTTCATCAAAGAATCCTAAAAAAAATAGATCACGGTTTCCTTAAAAATATTAAGCAACTGTTTTCAACATTGATATTAATAAGAAATGTTCCTTGAGCAGCAAATCAGCATATTAGAATGATTTCTGAAGGATCATGTGACACTGAAGACTGGAGTAATGATGCTGAAAATTATAATAAATTAATTTATTAAATTACATTTTTAAAATTTCATTTAAAAAAAGTAAAATAAAAAAGTTTTTACTTTATTTTAGATCAAATAAATGCAGCCTTGAAGAGAATAATAGAAATCTGAATGGTAGTGTGTGTGTGTGTGTGTGTGTGTGTGTGTGTGTGTGTATATATATATATATATATATATATATATATATATATATATATATATATATAAATATAATAGTATAGGAAGTTAATAGAACAAAAGTAGACTTAAAAGATGTAAAACACGGAAAGAAACCACAAAATGCACATTCTGGTTGTGGGAAAAGTCCAGTGTATCAGAGCGTGACTATCTCTCTGTATTGTATTTTACTAATGATACATTTCCACAGACTAAAGTGATGGTAGGAGGAACGCTTTCTGCTTTAAGTTGCCCTAACCCCCATCACGGATCACAGATTTTCAAGAAAGACAACAGACACACGGCTGCAGGCTCAATACTCACACAACAGGGTCTTAACCGTCAATGGAAGACAAGGGCGCGCATTTCCACCCTGCTGCCATCTGCTTTGATATGCGAGTGTGGAGGGCTTTAGAAAGAGCCAGAGCGATTGATTACTTCACATTGGCTTTTGTGTAGATCGGGTGGAGCAGTGGAATCTGGGATTACAGGCAGATAATGCCACCACAGTGAGGGTGTGGATCTGCCCACCAAAGCCATTCAGCAGTCACTTCAACACACATTTATTCATTATTTTGCCACCTTAATCTCAGTTCTAGGTTTATCAATACTTTGAAAGACTGAATGAATCATCTGAATGAAATGTGTTTGCACAGATAGCGCCACCCTCCTCTACATGAAAATAAGTGAAACTGAATTCCCATAATGAAGAAATTTTAATTTAAGATGGAAAACAGTTATTTTAAATTGTAATAATATTTCACAATATTACTGTTTTACTGTATTTTTGATTAAACAAATGCAGCCTTGCTGAGCATAAGAGACTTCTTTCAAAAACATTACCAAAAAGTTACCGACCCTAAACTTTTGAATGGTAGTGTGTGAGTTTGTTGTCAGCAGGAAGTATCATTGATTCTTGTGTAAAAACTGGAAGGCTTCATGGCTTCATGCTGTGGCCCATCCTGCAGCGAGGAGATTTGACTCAAGCTCATGTTCATTCACTGAATAAGTCGGTATACAAAGGTCTTTCTAAGGACGGTTAAGAATGAGGACTTTGTATTTGCATAAAGAAGCTACATATGAATGACATCACCGTAAAGTCAGTTAATAAGCAAATAAGCATGCAAATCAATGAATAAAACGTGTGCTTGCTCAGTTGCTAAGGCAAGCATCACTACTATTGCACTTATTTAAGCCGCCTTTTTCACTATTTCTGATTAAAGGCAGAAGTCATTCATTTTGAGAGCTGTGTGGAGTTCGGATCATATGACAGAGGAATTTTCTAGTCCAATTTGAGCTTCGGATGTTTAAATATTTGAACTTTTGAGGCTAGACCATATGTGACTACCTGACCGGATGTGATTTTTAGTTTAATCAAAACTAGGCGCTAAGTGAGAATTACCAGTATTTTTCCACTAAAACATTGTTCTTTAAACAGTATTTCTGTAAAATGGGTGGTTATGAATAATTATCTCCTGAAAATAGTTTTATATTGATTAGCCCTAGAAAGTCAACAATATGTCTTTTAGACATATTGGCAGTCATTTGTTTTGTGTGGACATGTTCATATATTCATCATTAGGGTAAAGGCTTCTTCATGACACGCGACTGCCACAAATTTTTTGTTGTTGTTGTTTTTTACTTTGCCAGTGTTAAAATGATTGTTTAGGCTCATTTTGAAGGTGGAATCGACTTGGGGTGGGGCTTTTTTTTATGTAGTAAGAAACCACCCACAGTACTGTAGCATTGCGGTAGTGAGTTTTGCATGGGACAGCACAACTTTTATGTGTCATAAATCAAAGGTAGAGTTAGAAAAGGCTCTATTTATGGCCCTGACTGGAGGAGACATGTTCAGGTTAATGAAGCATCTCAGTCTGAATGCAGAGCAGCTGTTTCGGCTGATAACTCACAATACGTCTTCTGTTACCTCATCATGGTAATGATTTGCAAGTAGCTAATGAGCTCAACCAGACCACCTTAGAGACTATACACTCTTCTCGCATTCATTCTGCGGTAGTCTGTCATTTTACTCAAGCTTTTTTAAGCGGCCTTCCTTCCTTCCTGAAGTATTTTTGTAATTAATTTTATCTACAGCTCCGGGATAAAATAATAAGAGGTTACAGCAATGAATTCAAAGCAAAGTATTTTGAACATTGCTGGAACTGTGTGGTTAATGTTTATTATGAGGCAATGAACTATGCACATGGTATTTGGAATGCCTAATATGTGTTTTGTTTTATTAATGTTAAAGATGAATTGATGAATTGATCATTATTTTAAATGAAAAAAAATCTGAGCAGATTGACACATTCTCAACAATAAACATCACAAAAATCTGCTTAATGTGGTTCTTATATTGAACACGGGAAGTTTTTGTCATATTGCAGATGTGCAAGTGAAAAATTACCTATTCCAGATATACATATTCCAATATGTCTGCAGTGATTACACCACATGCCCAGGCTGTCACATTCAAATCTTAATGTTACTCATCAACCCACATTCAAATTGTCATAACATGATTTAAAAATAGAAAACCAGTGTTGAAAGATCTTTTATTCCATTATGGCTGTTACCTGTCCCAGCTGTTAAATAAAGGGGACTTTAGAAAGGTTATTCATGCATAGGCATTTACTGTGACAAAGTGCTAGCATTAGCCGCAGTAGCTGAGGAATGCTAAGCATTTCCACTGGTTGCTACAATTACTATAATTGTTGCCTCAGAATGAAATTATAAAGCCCTACTCAGTCAGAAATTTTAAATTAGTCTATGTTGTGACTAAAAACATGCATGCTTAATGTTCAGTGGCAGTCTGTCATAATAATTATGAAATTCCAGAGCAAATTGAATTGAAATGCCTGTGCTAGTAGTGTTCATAATGGTGTTTTATGGTAGTTGAGACTGTGTTCAAAACATCAATGCAGTGTTAATGTTTAGCGTGTGTGTGTGTGTGTGTGTTTTTATGGATGCAAAATAAATCATTACCATCAGTACCAAAAATATTTAACGCAACTAATGCAGCAGCATCTGTTTTTCGTCATTCTTTAGCTAGCGTTACATTATATGATCGCACTATCATTCATTCCAGTGCTATTAAACCATTCAAGCTTGATAAGACGCAAAAAAAGGACTTAAATCTGTACTGTGTGAATGTACTGTCTTTGAATCTCCTGTCTGTGACACACACACACGACTCATGTGCACAGAAAGCTGCTTAGGACAGCGCGCCGGCCGCATTGCGTTTTCTTTCGCACTTGAATGGACAAAAACGCAAAATTATGGCAAAATGCCTGCTTTGTCAAGTACCCTCGTAGGCACAGTCTTAAATGAGTCAAAAAAGGTCTTAAATGACAGAGTTGTGAGGACATCGCATGTGCGTCAGATCCGTGCCATGTGCATCAGTTCTTAAAGTGACAGCAGCCTAATAAACCTGCTGCTGACAGTCATTAATGTTAATCAACAAACAAAAGAAAATGGGAAAATAACTCACTGCTCTTGACTGCATAACTTTTGTAGCTTTAATAATGGTTAATCGATATTTATTTCATAATTTATACAATGAAGACTGTGAAGTGTTTGATAACTTTATTCAATTTCTTACCTGTTAGATCAAATATTTCAAATACACTTTGTTGTTTCTACATTAATTTGGAGATTAAAAGTGAAATTATTACAGTACAATAATATATTAAACTATAATGCTAATTGTAATTAATTGCAATTAATTACAGAAAAATTTGGGATTTAATTAGATATTTTTTTTATCTATTAACAGCACTGAGACTAGACAAAATATTAACATTGAAATCTAATATCAGCCAGGCAATAATGTTCAAATAACTAATGGTTTATCGGTATTGTTCTAATATTATTTTCATCAGCTAAATTTGTATGCCATTTCAGTCTAAATTTAATTAACAAAATATAGATTATTTTTAAAAGACAGTTTTGAGAGGAAAAAATTTGTGACCAAAAACAAAAGTTGTGTATGAGTGAAAACATGCATGTTAAGTCTTGCAGTCCAATCTCTGTCTGTCCCTTCATTATTGTGTCTGAGTGCTGTCTGTACTTTCCATTTCAGACATCAGTTTTGTGTAAAGCTGCGGTGCATGCTGGGGTCATCATGGACCAGTTTGGAGGACCAATCACAGTGGAGGAGCGCCGAGGGCTCAGTCACTACCCTGCGGTCAGAGCCAACGGCATCCAGTCAAAAGAGTGAGTTACTGCAGTGGTTTCTGTGGTCTTTCTTTATGACAGAAGCTTGAAGCCTCAGATTTTATCATGAATGCCTTGATATTCTTAGGTGGGTTAGACATCAACATGTGGGCTTTCCTTGTACATGAAAAGATAAAAAAGTTTACATTTATGCATTTACTAAGGAAGTCTATGGGGCAAATACGTAACTGTTGCCTCATAGACATCCATCATAAGTGTATTTCTGTCAGCATGTTTGTTTGTTGCCAAGTTTGCCAGGGAAAACGGTTAAAAAAATTGAAATGGTCTGTCTTACAAATTCCCCTGACAAGTCACAACATGTATTATTCCGGTGCTTCCACTAACGGCTGTGGCTGAATGTGACCTTGGTATGTTCTCTAGCCATACAGCAGTTATTATTAAGTGGTGATTCCTGCCTTCTTTAGCGTGATGGACGGTTTAGGTACTACCTAATGTCAGGGACACTCTGTCTGGACTGCTGGTCTTTCACAGATTTGTCACTGGGGAATTGGGGGGCAGGTTAAGAAAAAAATTGAGATTGCCTCTCGTTATAGTCTCTGAGGAGTGTTTGAAGTGTCCATTGAGAAGTGATTTATTAGGAGGACAACAGGCAGCTCTCTAGAGCTAAAGATACTTCCTATGATCCATTTGAAACCTAAACAGAACAAATCCTCGCTATCCAGATACATTTTCTTTTCTTTTTTTCTTTTCCTTTTTTTTGGATCGGTTAGGCACTTTTATTAATAGGAAAAGTAGACGAAAACGAAAAAAGTATGCGAAAACAGGAAATAAAGAAAAGGGGGACCAAGGATACGATGCAGGTCAGACTCAAACTGGTGTCAGCCAAATGACCAGTATGGCGCAATATGTCCTATGCTTGTTGTGGTAAGCCATGGCTCACTAAAAGTAGGCTAAGAGTATCTCACAGCGGTTTTTGTAATAGTAAATTCACTCATGTTGCAATGTTTAAGATCTTTTTGATACTTCAAATTATCATGTCATGCGGTTACTGGGGTGTTCTGGTTTTTAGTGCATTGCTATGTTTTTTTTTTTTTTTTTTTTTTTTTTGGGTGTTTGCTAAGTTGTTTCTGTGCGGTTACTTGGTGTTTTGAATAGATTTTAGAGCATTGCTATACTGTTGCTAGGGTGTTCTGGGTGTTTACTAGGGTGTTACTATGCTGTTACTGGGTGTTCTGAATGGAATTTAGAGCATTGCTATAGACCTACTGTTGCTAAGGTGTTACTAGAGTGTTACTATGTGTGTTCTGAATGAATTTTAGAGCATTGCTATAGACCTACTGTTGCTAGGGTGTTCTGGGTGTTTACTAGGGTGTTACTATGCTGTTACTGGGTGTTCTGAATGGATTTTAGAGCATTGCTATAGACCTACTGTTGCTAGGGTGTTCTGGGTGTTTACTAGGGTGTTACTGTTCTGAATGGATTTTAGTGCATTGCTATACTGTTGCTAGGGTGTTACTATGGTGTTGCTGGGTGTTCTGAATGGAATTTAGAGCATTGCTATACTGTTGCTAGGGTGTTCTGGGTGTTTACTAGGGTGTTACTATGCTGTTACTGGGTGTTCTGAATGGATTTTAGAGCATTGCTATAGACCTACTGTTGCTAGGGTGTTCTGGGTGTTTACTAGGGTGTTACTGTTCTGAATGGATTTTAGTGCATTGCTATACTGTTGCTAGGGTGTTACTATGGTGTTGCTGGGTGTTCTGAATGGAATTTAGAGCATTGCTATACTGTTGCTAGGGTGTTCTGGGTGTTTACTAGGGTGTTACTATGCTGTTACTGGGTGTTCTGAATGGATTTTAGAGCATTGCTATAGACCTACTGTTGCTAGGGTGTTCTAGGTGTTTACTAGGGTGTTACTGTTCTGACTGGATTTTAGTGCATTGCTATACTGTTGCTAGGGTGTTCTGGGTGTTTACTAGGGTGTTACTATGCTGTTACTGTTCTGAATGGATTTTAGTGCATTGCTATACTGTTGCTAGGGTGTTACTATGGTGTTGCTGGGTATTCTGAATGGATTTTAGAGCATTGCTATACTGTTGGTAGGGTGTTCTGGGTGTTTACTAGGGTGTTACTATGGTGTTACTGGGTGTTCTGAATGGATTTTAGAGCATTGCTATAGACCTACTGTTGCTAGGGTGTTCTGGGTGTTACTAGGCTGTTACTGTTCTGAATGGATTTTAGAGCATTGCTATACTGTTGCTAGTGTGTTCTGGGTGTTTACTAGGGTGTTACTATGCTGTTACTGGGTGTTCTGAATGGATTTTAGTGCATTGCTATATTGTTACTAGATTGTTCTGAGCAGTTGCTGGGGTGTTCTGAGCGGTTTTCATTGTGTTGCTATGCTGTTTCTAGAGTGTCTCTGGGTGTTTTGAATGGATTTAGTGCATTGCTATCTGATTTCTTGGGTGCTGTTGCTAGAGTGTTACTGGGATGTTCCGAATGGTTTTTAGTGTATTTGTAGTGGTTGTATGTGGTTGGTAGGGTGAATTAGCCATTCATTTCTCAAACCAATTGATTAGTCAAACTAAATCCATCATCTGCACTCTAAGGAGATTATGTTGATGATGTAACAGTTTTCAGGGTCCACTTTACCCTAACTAAATAACGACAATCCATATCAGTTCCCGTAATTACGTTGCTATGGTTTTGATCTCAGGCCTTCCATATGTTTTATTGTCTGCGCTTAAACATTTATTCCAGTCTGGCAACTCTGATCAGCAGTTGATTCATTTTGCCGTTGATTTTATTAGATTATATTTCTGTCACCAGCAAGTTTATTGCTTGTATTTCCAGACTTTTTTTGGTTGTTGTTGTTGGCACACCATCCACTATATATCCTATTTGAGTTTGTTCATGCTGTTGTAAACCACTTTGTACCCTGAACTCTGAAACGGTTTGCTCAACTGCCATAAAAGTAATGAAAAAGTAATCACATCCAGGAAGATTGTGAAAATGACAGGTTTTTAAGTAATGGCTGACAGAGATGCAATTTCCCAGCCTGTTCCTCTCTAATTACCACCACACTGCTCTCTTCACCGGCCCAGCTGTACCCCAGTTCTCCTGTCAGAGGGGGAGATGCGGGATGCAGTGAGGGAGATCCTCTGAATTTGGTAACACAACAGGGTTGACAATGGGAATCTCCCTCTTGGCCTCTGTAGGCGTTACTTTGACATGACAGGGCCTTAATTAATCACTGTAATAATGATCTTTTGTGTCTAAAACGCTGAGTGCTCACTGATATCTTTATTTTTCTATGTCTTTCAGTGGCTCGCTGTCTGAAACCCTCTTCACGTTTGTGACAAACGGTAAGCACTTTTGTTTCATGGTTCAATGATGATGTGAATTGAGTACACATATTGGTGTGGGATTAATCCTACTATTTCCTGGAGCGTGGTGACATTGATTGGTTTTCGCCACCTGCTGTTATTCCTGCTGCCGCTGTGTGTTACAGTTTTGTTTGACTGGTATATTTGCACCTCTGCAAAAAAGGAAGTAGCTTAATCACCTTGTGGCAGACTAACAGGTTTTTTTTTTTGTTGTTTTTTACCGGATATGGGAAGCCCTGTTTGCACTGTATCAGGGTGAATGGAAGGCGTGGGAACATCTTATCATCTGAGTTTGTTTTTCTCTGGCTGTTTGAGTCCGGCACAGACCGGTTGTGATTTACCTGTGCGGACGCGCTGATGAATCAAATTCACACGCCGTATGCCAAACGTTTGCATGTGCCAACACTTGCTCCAAATGTTCATTTTTTGTACGATTGTGCAGGGTGTTGAATTTGCAGATTCCTGACTTGAATTGCTGAATTGCAGTATCAAATAAAAAATATTATTAAATAGGATTAAATCATAAATTAATTTAACTTTTTTTGGTATTTATATTCATTTCATTATATTTAAATAATTTACTTTTTTTTTTTTTTGTGGTAATTGAACACTTAATTTCACAAAATGCACAGATTTACTTAATATATAATGTATATATAATATATAACTTACAGATTAAAATTTTTATGTCAGTATTTATTTTTATAAAGTTATGCAAAACAATTTAGTTAATTTGGACACACTTTAATTTAAAGGGATAATTCACCCAAAAAATGAAAATTCTGTCATCATTTACTCACCCAAATGTCGTTCCAAACCTGTAAGACTTTCGTTCATGTTCTGAACACAATTGAGGATCTTTTTAATGGAATCTGAGAGCTTTTTGTCTCTCCATTGACAGCCTGCACAACTACCACTTTCAAGCCCCAGAAAAGTAGCAAAGACTTCATTAAAGTAATTCAAGTGACTCCAGTGGTTTAACCTCAATTTTATGAAGCAACGCAAGTGCTTTGTTTGTGCAAAAAAGCATAATTTACCACTTTATTTAAAAAAAAAAAAAAAATCTCCAATGAGTTCACAAGAGCACCACGACGCATGCATGTTGTGTTAACATGAGGGCAGACGTTGCGTGAATGCGCGTTGAAGATTAATATTTTGTTCTCGTCACTTCATAATATTAAGGTTGAACCACTGTAGTCATGTTGACTATTTTAACAATGTTTTTACTACTTTTCTGGACCTTGAATGACTGTAATTATGTTGCTTTCCATGGAAGATAAAAAACCTCTCGGATTTCATCAAAAATATCTTAATTTGTGTTCTGAAGATGAACGAAGGTCTTGCGGGTTTGGAACGACGTGATGTTGAGTAATTAATGACAGAAAAATTATAGCACCAAATTCTAAATTGTCTAATTGTCCAATCCATTAACCTTCTCTCTTCATTACTACAGTGGGTGTACAAGTATAGTCTACACTCTTTCATACTGACTGGATACATTGACTGGTTATTGTTTGCTTTAGTGATACACACGCAAGCTTTAGTCAGTAGTTATTATAGATTTATGGAAGTACCTTTTCTGATCGATGTGACCCTAATCTCTTCTGGTCAGAAGTGGACCTGGGTTCAGTGTGCATTGTTGATGCATTGCATGAGTTCCTGATGACAGGAGTTGATAGATGTGTGGACACCAGTCAATGCCTGTCAATTGATTCCCATTAATCCAATTAGCTTAAAGCACAGCCGTGCAATGACTGCTACCATCAAGACAGCACCCTACCCTCACCAACCCCCTAGCTAGATGCTAACACTCACAAACAGCAAACAGTTTTAGAAACATTATGATGTGAAATGAAGAAATATTTAGGATTCCTCACTATTTCTAGGTCATATTGAAAAAATAATGAAAACATTTGAAAAATAAAAACAGAAGCATTTTCTCTAGCGTTCATAGACGTTTGAATCTCACTGTGCTTATGAGTATGCAGAAACTTCAATCGGAGGATCTTTTCCGACCACCTGCTGGGATTCTCCTTGTCTTCCTGAGTTTCCTCTGCTCACATATGCTAAATGTGTGGAATGTGATAGTGTTAGCCAAATCAGGGCTAAGCAACAGGATGTATTGGCCCTGTTTTTCTCTTTAAAGGAAGTGAGAGCCTTCCCCCCTTTTTTATTGTAATATTGTTGTGTTCATAGCACATACGTCTCCATTTAACTGTACACATGGTGGGTATTTTAAGAGCTCAGGGCTTCCTGTTGAGTCAATGTACACGTAACTGAGTTTTTGCTCCACATGTGTGTTTTATTATGTCAAAAGCAAGCACTAGACACGACTAGAACTAACAGTACTCTTTTTATGTTCTTAATGCTTTGTTTTTGAAAGTTTTGTTACCATCACCAAGATATCTGACACTTACACTACCATTTAAAAGTCTGGGGTTGGTACAATGTTTTTATGTTTTTGAAAAAAGTCTCACCATTTTTGATGCATTTATTTGATCAAAAATACAGTAAATTTGTTATTTGTCAAATTGTAGCTTTCTATTTGAATATATTTTAAAATGTAATTTATTCCAGTGATGTAAAGCTGAATTTTCAGCATCATTACGTTATACATTATCATTACACGATCCTTCAGAAATCATTCTAATATGCTGATTTGGTTGCTGATTATTATCAACGTTGAAAACTGCTCAATATTTTTTTTCTGGAAACTGTACATATTTTTTTGTGATTCTTTGATCTTCAAACAGCATTAATTTGAAATTGAAAATGTTGGTAACATTATAAATGTCTTTACTGCCACTTTTGATTAATTTTAATGCATCTTTGATGAATAACAGTGCTCTCTCCTACAGATTGCAGCCAACAGACTGTTCTTCAACCGGTGGCCACAACTACAAGCTTGTCATCACACAATATCTCCTCTGATGGGTCTGAAGTTGACTGGTTCCCTAACAGCACCCAACCGGGTATCTCCGATGACCTCAACCATAACCATCCACAGTGGCTACAGATTGATCTTGGGGAAAAGAGGAGGATCACAGGTAATTTTTGTAGCCTTCATAACCTGATCTCATCGTGTTTTTCATCCAGATTGTTCATCTGTGGGTCACCTGAATGTGCCAGTTTCCTCTTTGACACCTCAATGTGCAGGTTTGGGTTTCTTGCACGATGGGAATCCCATTCCAGTGCACATATTTTTAATAGTGTTCACTATATTATATTACTATAATTATGAAATGACAGCCCGTGATGTTCTATTCAGAGCTGTCCTCGGACTCGGAATTATGCTTTTCTATGGCAACACTATCAACATCAAAGTGAATCTGCAGTGGTCATGTGCTACAGCGGTCATGTGGTACAAGTCGGAACTCTCAGAAAATTCAGAGTTTACAAGTTTTACTTAACTTTTTACTCAACAGCGTTAGAGTATTAGTTCACTTCTGAATGAAAATTTGCTGATAATTTATTCACCCCCATGTCATCCAAGATGTTCATGTCTTTCTTTCTTCAGTCGAAAAGAAATTAAGGTTTTTGCTGAAAACATTCCAGGATTATTCTCCTTATAGTGGACTTCAATGGACACCAAACGGTTGAAGGTCAAAATTACAGTTTCAGTGCAGCTTCAAAAGGCTTTAAACGATACCAGACGAGGAATAAGGGTCTTATCTAACGAAACGATCGGTCATTTTCGAAAAAAATACAACTGTATATGCTTTATATAAACAAACGTTCGCTTTCTAAGTGCCTCCGCCAAAACCCCATTTCTTCAAAAAGTTTACGCTGTATGTCCTACGCCTTCCCTATTCAACTTACGGAACGAACGCAGCGCCAGTTATATTTTTTCCGTAAGTAGAATAGGGAAGGTGTAGGACATACAGCGTAAGCATTTTGGAGAATGCAGAAATGGGGTTTTGGCGGAAGCACTTAGAAGGCGAACGTTTGTTTATATAAAACATATACAGTTGTATTTTTTTCGAAAATGACCGATCGTTTCGCTAGGTAAGACCCTTATTCCTCGTCTGGTATCGTTTAAAGTCCTTTGAAGCTGCACTGAAACTGTAATTTTGACCTTCAACCGTTTGGAGGACATTGAAGTCCACTATAAGGAGAATAATCCTGGAATGTTTTCATCAAAAACCTTCATTTCTTTTCGACTGAAGAAAGAAAGACAAAAACATCTTGGATGACATGGGAGTGAGTAAATTATCAGGAAAAGTTTATTTGAAAGTGGACTAATCCTTTTACCTAAAAAAAAAAAAAAAAAAAAAAAAAAAAAAAAAAAAGTTGCCAGCTAGTGGCAGCATTTTTGATTATATTCACAAATGGTCCCCAGAATATTTTGTTGTATGAATATGTAAACAGTCAATATATCAAAAGAAAGAACAGAGCTTCTGCTTTAAAACAAACAAACAAAGATTTTATTTTAGCTTCTGTCTGCTCCTTCTGGTTTACGCAGATCATTCTCTTAGATTGTCTTTGGATCTGGAGATGTTGTACTATTTCAAAAGAACTGTAACAGCACCCCCTACCATATAACAGTGAAAACGCAGATTGCCGGAAAAACACCTGAATGGCGGGGAAAGAGTTAAGAGTTCAGTGAGAATGTAAGCGCTTCTTACAAGTCGGAATCTCGTAATTTCCATAATTCCGACATGGTTTGAACACACCTTCAGATCCTAACACACACAGACACAAACATTTCCCAAAGACCCAAGGTTTCCAGAGGGTGTTAAGTGGGGTAATTATCCACACAGAAGGTCTTTCTCATGATCGGCTCTGTAGTGCCGAGGAGAATTACACACCCAGAGCACATGAGCGTCCACCCCATCAACCCCCCCACAACTAACTGGTATCTGCATCTTTTGAACAGTTCCTGGTATTGCATAAAAGCACAGAAAGGCCCTCTCTGTGTCCATTCATCACACATACAAACCCTCTTACAAAAGCACATTTAAATTTAGGAACACTCCGGACATGCGTTTATTTTGAGCATGACTGTTTGTAGACAGCACAACTGAGTTAATTTCATACAGCTCAAGGAGCAGGAGAATGCTCACTTTGTCTCCTGTATGGAATCTGTGCTTTTGGACATGATGACCCTGAGTGAAACCGGCCCGTCTCAAAGAGGAAGCACTGTTATCGTTGTGGCGATGGCGTACATTTGTGAGGCTAAATAAAACTAGAGAAAAAGCATCTCTTTATCTGTGGGGTCACCATTCTGCATTCACTGGATGCTTTCTAAGAGAGCTTTTGTCAACAAGCATGAAAAATTCATGTTTATTTTTCCTCAAGAAAAATACATCGCTGTAGACTAGAGAGTATAGTAAATGAAAGCAATGAGCCACAAAAGGCCATTTTACCACGGTTAATTAGGACCACCCTTAAACATGGTAAAATCACTGTAATGTACAGTGTCGTTCAAAAGTTTGGGATTAGTACGATTTTTATTTTTTTTTCTTTTGAAATAAATTATTACTTTTATTCAGCAAGGATGAATTGATCAAAAGTGACAGTAAAGGCATTTTATAATGTCACAAAAGATTTCTATTTCAAATAAATGCTGCTCTTTTGAACTTTCTAATCATCAAAGAATCCTGAAAAAAAAAAAAAAAAAAAATGTATCACGTGTTTCAAAAAAATATTGATAATGAGAAATATTTCTTGAATGCCAAATCAATGCTTGAAATCTTGAATGCCAAATTTCTGAAGGATCATGTGACACTGAAGACTGGAGTAATGATGCTGAAAATTGAGCTCTGCCATCACAGGAATAAATTACATTTTAAAATATATTCAGATAGAAAACAGTTAGTTTAAATCACAATATTATTTAAAGGCTCAAAAACTTTAAAAATCTTAATGACCCCAAACTTTGTGAGCAGTAGTGTGTATCGTGTAATGTGCAAGTTGGATATAATGTACGAATAATAGTTGTCAGTTGAAGTTAGTAATTCGTCTTGCAGTGATATTGAAGATTACTAAATCTTAGGTTTTTGTTGGTAATACTGGTATTCGGAATGGGAGTACTGAAATATCCCAATTCTGACCACAAAATGCTCCAGTCATGCTGCCTTCCAGACATCTTGTAATTCTCCCAAAACAACCAATGGAATGTTTCTTTAGTCTGTGCCATTTTAGAAATGACATCAAATGATTACCAGCGTTGGATGTCTGATCTTGATTGTTTTTTTGTTTTTTTTTCATGTAGGAGGTGGGAAAATTACAGGTTATGTCATCCAGTCGAAATTTAGAACCGCAATTATACATTTTATACTCCATTTTAACTGCTTGTTTAGTTTTCAGTATATTCATCTTTGACCACACGAAGGGACATCACTGCCTTTAAAAATGGTGCTTTGATTTTATTTCTTTGATTCTTCAGCTTTACTTCCTTACTTTCTTTATATAGTGGCATATCTTTGAACTCTTCAAGCTTTTCTCTAATGATGACTAGCTTCCTTTCACAACTTTCAAGTCATCACACTTCAATCTCACAGCTTCACACTTTGAATTGCTCTTATGATCACAGTGGTGTCCCCGCGTCTGTGATGTAGTTAACGTTAGGAAGTAATAACAGACCTCGGGTCTCCAGTTGGTGTTTCCATGTCTGCTGGGAATATGCCACTTGAGTGTTTCCCTCAGGAATGTGTTTTGTAGCCGAAAGAGGCCGGCCACAGGTTTCCACTGTGATGCTGATGACGGGCGGCACTCTGAAGTGAAGTCTTTAGCCTACATGCTGTCACATTCCTCAGCTGGCTGAGCGCTTACATCACTGTCCTCAGGAGAATGACCTCAGTAGCATTTGAGGCAAAATGCCGTATGACTAAACTAAATGGTAGTTTTTTTTTGTGCTTTTCAAATGAAATAATTCTGAGTCATGTTTTTGTTTCATAGGTATTCTGACCACAGGCTTGACCATCACAAACTTTGAATATTTTGTGAAAAACTACAAGATCGAGTACAAGGAGAGGAATCGCTGGCGGACATTTGTCCAGTATAATAACTCTAATGATATGGTAAGACTTTGTCTTTATATCACTCCATAATCACACATTCAATACAACCATAAAAAGTATTTTAACTTCTGCTGTAGAAATTGGAAATAGTTGGAAATAATTATATAGACGTATAATATATATGGATGGATGGCTGGATGGTTGGTTGGTTGATTGGATGGATGGATGGATGGATGGATGGATGGATGGATGGATGGATTTTGTTTTTTGGATGGATGGATGGTTGGTTGGTTGGATGGATTTGTTTTTTGGTTGGATGGTTAGTTGGCTGGCTGGTTGGTTGTTTGTATGGATGGATGGGTGGCTTTTTTGGTTGGTTGGATGGATGGATAAATGGATGGTTGGCTGAATGGATGGATAAATGGATGGTTGGTTGGTTGGCTGGATGGATGGATGGCTTTTTGGTTGGATGGATAAATGGATGGTTGGTTGGCTGGTTTGTTGTTTGGCTGGATAGATAGATGGATGGATGGATGGATGGATGGATGGATAAATGGTTGGTTGGTTGGATGGATGGATGGATGGATGGTTGGTTGGTTGGATGGATGGATGGATGGATGGATGGTTCGTTGGTTGGATGGATGGATGGATGGATGGATGGATGGATGGATTGTTAGAAGGTTGGAAGGTTGGTTAAAATTTATCCTTGGCCAAACTGCATCAGAACTATTATTTCAGCTGTGAAAAATGTGAATTTTCTTTTGAATAAAAAGTGCTAATGAATCAAACACAATGAGACCAGCAGAGACATTTATTAAGGGTCAATAATATAAGTTTAGATTCCTTGAGATTTCTTAACTGTGTATCATTCATGTTTTTAATGTTGCAATGTTGTATTTTACCCTTAGATTTTTGAAGGAAATACTGACAGCCTCCACCAAACACGCAACACCTTCCATCCCTCCATCGTAGCACGAAGCATTCGTGTCGTGCCTCAACAGTGGCACCGGATAATTGCCATGAAAGTGCAGCTGCTGGGCTGTCCTTATGTGAAACCCATCCCAGGTGCGTGTCTGACACAAAAAGGCTTTACAATTTCATCTTTCTCATTAAATGTCCACTAAACCTCAGTTTTTCTCTATGTAGTGAATTCATCGTCTCAGGTGACACAGGAGGCTCAGCCTACACAGCCCATACACAGTGACATGACGAAACCAGTGCCCTCTCAGGCTGATCTTGGTACGGTTTTAAGAACGTACACTAATCACTCATTAATTAATACAGATTATGTTACAAATGTACTGGACAAATGTCTGAGAATTTGCAAATATTTCCTCCCTACCCTTATTCAAATTTCACCTAAAATCGTTTTTTCCTCAGTATATTGGTTCTCCTTGTCTACCTCAGAGTTATAATTGTCATCTAAAACTAAACCCATAAAACATTTTGATTAATTAAAATAAAATAAACATGAACTGAAATTAAATAATATTTTAAAAAACATATTTTATTTCAGCTAGATGTCAAGGCAACATTTCTTATTTTTGTTTAGTTCAAGTTAAAGTACTAAAATAACAAACTAAAACTTAATTTAAAAAATTGATTGTTGACAAAAGCTCTCTTAGAAAGCATCCAGTGAATGCAGAATGGTGACCCCACAGATAAAGAGATGCTTTTTCTCTAGTTTTATTTAGCCTCACAAATGTACGCCATTGCCACAACGATAACAGTGCTTCCTCTTTGAGACGGGCCGGTTTCACTCAGGGTCATCATGTCCAAAAGCACAGATTCCATACAGGAGACAAAGTGAGCATTCTCCTGCTCCTTAAGCTGTATGAAATTAACTCGGTTGTGCTGTCTACAAACAGTCATGCTCAAAATAAACGCATGTCCGGAGTGTTCCTAAATTGTTTCATTCTATTATATTTTATACTAAGGGTTTTTTTTTTTTCTTCCTCATCTCAGACATTTACATCTCGTATTTTCTTCTCTTTTCAGTTAATATGGTTGTAATAATTGTGCCCACCATTCTTCTTGTGATCCTGCTCCTGGTGGGAATCTGCCTGGTTAAAATGCTATACAAGTAAGTGAATTTTATTAATTTTTTTTAGTTTAGCCATATTTGTTATTATTTTCCCTGAAGTCTTTTATGTTACCATACCTTTTAAGGCTTTCAAGACGTAAATGACCTCTGTTATGATTTACGTGTCAACAAGTTGTTTACAAAATACATAATAAGACCAGAAATGTGCATTAAAAAAATTAAATAGGTCAGTTTTGATTTCAGATTGACTTTAAAGAAGAAAGGATGAAAGTTAGGAATATTTTGTCTGTATTCTCCGTGTTGTGTCTGGCTTGAGAGGGTGGTAGGGTCAGATATGTTAACATTCATTGGAGCACAGCGGGCTTATCTCAGTTCAGTTACTGTCTGTTACTAGTCCTGTTATCAAACACAGCAGACATATTCTCAGCATTGCGTATGTGCACACACCAGTGATTCCCAGCTTGCCCTAATAGATACCACAGCCATTGGTGTCAATAAAAGAGGGAGTGTAAGCTGATATGAGTGAGTCCCGTGTGGATGTTGTGATTCCACTGCAACATATTGCAGCGATATTTAGATTTGTAAAGAATGGGGAGACTGAGAGCTGTGGGGGATAAAGGAGGGTTGAGGGTCAAAGGTCAGTGTCAGGAGATGTGCCAGCTGCATTAGTCCCCCCGAGAGAGAGCTCAGGGACAGGGGGATTGTGGGGAAATGAGGATGAATGAATGGAAACCTCTTATGGTCATGTTCCAAGGGAATAGTAAGGCATCTTCTCTTGTTTAAGAGTGATGAAGGTGGTGAGAGACCCTGGAATCTGCCACCTGTGTCTCTGACACTGATGTTTTTCATTGTCCCACAGTAAGAAGACAAAGGATAACACGTACGGCTCTGCAGAGACACAGCATACAGGTAAAACTTTTGCTTTAACTGAACTGGCTGGAACACTTAAAGGAATATATAAAAAAATTCAGTGTTTTGAAGAACATTTTAAACTGCTGTTTTCCATACAGTTTTGTGCTTCTAAAGCTGTGTGATAGTTTTGTAGATAAAACAGACTTTTTTTGTTGAGATCATTTATGAATGGTTTGGTTTGTTTTCAAATGAAGCTATCAGATAACTTCAGAAGACTTAGAATATGGCATATGGGCTGCTTTTATGGTGCTTTTGTTTTTGGAGCCACTGGTCTTCATCAATTTTTTTAGTTGTATGAAAAAGAGCGGCTAGAACATCTTTGTAAATATCTCATTTTGTGTTCCATTTAAAGGAACACTCCACTTTTTTTGAAAATAGGCTCATTTTCCAGCTCCCCTAGAGTTAAACAGTTGAGTTCTACCGTTTTCGAATCCATTCAGCTGATCTCCGGATCTGGCGGTACCACTTTTAGCATAGCTTAGCATAGTTCATTGAATCTGATTAGACCGTTAGCGTCTCGTTAAAAAATGACCAAAGAGTTTCAATATTTTTCCTATTTAAAACTTGACTCTTCTGTTGTTACATCGTGTACTAAGACCGAAGGAAAATTAAAAGTTGCAATTTTCTAGGCTGATATGACTAGGAACTATACTGTCATTCCGGCGTAATGATCAAGGAACTTTGCTGCCGTACCATGGCTGCAGCAGGTGCAATGATATTATGCAGCGTCTGTGACCCCGTGCTTGCACAGGGAGCGTGCCTTGCAACCATGGGGACATTTGTAAGAGACGCTGCGTAATAGCATTGCGCCTGCTACAGCCATGGTACGGCAGCAAAGTTCCTTGATCATTACTCCGAAATGACAGTATAGTTCCTAGTCATATCGGCCTAGAAAATCGCAACTTTTCATTTTCCGTCGGTCTTAGTACACGATGTAACTACAGAAGAGTCAAGTTTTAATTAGGAAAAATATTGAAACTCTTTGGTCAATTTTTAACGAGATGCTAACGGTCTAATCAGATTCAATGAACTAAGCTATGCTAAAAGTGGTACCGCCAGACCCAGAGATTGGCTGAATGGATTCGAAAATGGTAAAACTCAACTGTTTAACTCTAGGGGAGTTGGAAAATGAGCCTATTTTCAAAAAAAGTGGAGTGTTCCTTTAAGAAATAGTTGTACTGGTTTATAACAGCTTGAAGGTGAGTAAATAATGTCAAAATATTAATTTTGGGGTGAACTTTTTCCTTTAACATTGGTTTCAGAACAACTTAAAATACAGAAAATCATGTAATGCGCACATTTGCATGAATAAAACTTGACTGCACCATTTTTTTATTTTTTTTTATTTATTTTTTTTTAACCTATATCATTCTCCAAGTCTTCACAGAATGTTCTTAGTCATCATGACGTATCTCTTCCAAATATATATGTTGTGTTCTGCCCTTTCAGACATATATAATTTAAGGCTTATCTGCTTGACTCGCACAGAGATAAAACCATCTTTCAGAGACTGGCTGACAGATGAATGATTCTTGTCTACAGGCTGTTGGAGACAGATAAAACAGCCGTTTGCCAGACACCAGTCCACAGAGTTCACCATCAAATACAGCTCTGAGAAAGACCCCATCCAGAAGCTGGACCTGGTAACCAGTGCAATGGCAGGTAAAGATTGACAGTGTTTCTCACACCGTGTCCCATCCATTATCAAGCATGTTTTCTGTCCTCACCGATATCGAAAATGCTACCCTGTGTTGAGGAAGCTGCTGGAAGACTGTTGCACATTAAAGAAATTCATACTTTTATTTAGCAAGGATACATTAAATTGTGACAGTGAAGGCATTTATAATATTATGCTGTTCTTTTGATCTTTCTATTCATCAAAGAATCCTGAAAAACATGCATCACAGTTTCCACAAAAATACAACTGTTTTCAACATTGATAATAATAAGAAATGTTTCTTGAGCAGCAAATGATTTCTGAAGGATCATGTGATACTGAAGACTGGAGTAATGATGTTGAAAATTCAGCTTTGCATCACAGGAATAAATCCCATTTTAAAATATACTCAAATAGAAAACAGTTATTTTAAATTGTAATAATATTTCACAATATTACTGTTTTTACTCACATAAATGCAGCCTTGGTTAGACTTTTTTTTTTTCAAAAACATTAAAAGCTTACTGACCCCAAACTTTTAATATAGTAATAACTTATAATAATCCAAAGCGGCAAAACAGCTGAGTTGCTAGCATGCTACTGAAAATGTAGTTTATGTTAGTTTAATATTAAATACTCCACAACACCGAAGCTTCCATCTGAGATGGGACGGTAATGGAGCCAACAAAATGTCTCATAGCACGTTGTGCTTGTCATAGTCAGAGCAAAAACATTTAACATAGAGATGTAATTTATTGGTTTGTTTTATTGCTTGACATGCTCTGTTAGGACATTGTGTATAAGTGGAAATGTGGACTCAAAGAGCGTTTCATTTTTCTGAAGAAGCAGACTGCTCACGTTCTTAAGCTGAATTTTTTTATTGTCTGATAAAGGAGTTGTGAGACAATTTTTCATCCTCCAATGTGCCAAGAAAGCAAAAAAAAACCTTATTGAAATAGTTGTAAGAGTCTGAATGCTTGCCAGATGGAAACGCTTGCTGATATTTAATTGGCAGTTTTCCCCTTACTCTCCTCCAGGGCTGTAATTATTGATGATTCAAGGTTTGTGCAAGCCGTCAGACAGATTACAGGCGCTCCGTTTTCAAGCCCGGCGCTTAACTTGGAGTCCCTTAAATATTGAAACGTTTCATTGATTTCCTTTTTGCTATAACATTTTCTTTCATGTTTGATGCCATTTAGAGTTTATGGTACCATATTTTATGATCATGGCTTATTGGTTAGCCAGGCATGTTTCAGGATAGCTAGACATGAACTGAAGAACAGCAAAACCTGGTTTATACTGGCATGGAGCAAGTTTAAAGGGATAGTTCATTCAAAAATTTAAGTTCATATTCTCACCCTCATATTGTTCGAAACCTGTACGACTTTCTTTCATCTGTGGAACACAAAAAATATATATTTTAAAGAACTGTTTTCGTCTATACAGTGGGGTCCAAAACAACATTGGAGTGATTTTAAACTGAAACCAGTGTTACTTGTAGTATCATTAATATACTGTTATAGTTTTTAATATTTTGAATTAGATTTTATTTTTGTATTTTCTGCTTTCATTTTCATTTTAGTTAAATCTTAGTTTTTGTCTTTTTTTTTTTTTTTTTTTTGTCTATATAGTTTAAGTTTTAGTTATTTTAATACTTAAACTTAAACTTTAATACTTAAAACGATATTTCAGCTGGTGGCCAACGCAACATTTCTCATTTTCTTACTTTATTTTATTTTAGTTAATGTTTATTTCAAATAATGCATTTTTTCACAAATATTTTTTTAGATTTTAGATTTAGTTAACAATAATAACCCCGACTAAAACTAGTACAAATTGTTTTCTGAATTTGAAATAAAATAAAATAAAAATATTATGAAAAACTAATGAAAATTGTTGAAATGAGAAATGTTGCCTTGTAAACTAGCTGAAATAAATGTTTGTTGAAAGTTGAAGTACTAAAATTTCTAAAACTGAAAAAAATAAAGCTATATAAAAATATTAAAGAAAACTAATAGAAATGACAAAAGCACATACAATTTCTAAAAACTAAAATTAAAATGCCCACTAAAATTGTATATTATTAATACTAAAATAACACCGCCAGTAAACACTGAGGCATTTTTAGGATAACCATTAGTACTAACTATTTCTCTCTTCTTTTTCTGAAGCCGAATACCAGCAGCCGCTCATGCTCGGCACGGACACTGTCTCTCGAAAAGGCTCGACGTTCAGGCCCATGGACACCGAGGCCAAAGACAAGGACAACGAGGCTACTTCTCACTACGACCACCTGCAGACGGGCATCCAGTACGCTTTGCCACTGACCAATCAGGAGCCAGAGTACGCCACGCCCATCATCGAGCGCCACGCCTTCCGCAAAGATCCCTTCCTCCCTGATCCCAGCTACAGCGTCCCAGGGGTGGTACTAAACAAAAGCCCATCATTTCGAGCAGTAGAGGGCAGTAACTGCAGGAAAGTGATCGGAGGACTGTCTGGGGGCTACCAGACACCCCAGATCAAAATAGACAGGGGGAATTACCCAGAGGACATCTACGACAGCCCTAAAATCGCGAAGCCCGTCGTGAAGAACGGGAGTTGCTTGGCGTACCAGAAACCCCAGATTAAGTCGCCGGTGCAGGAGTGCTATTCCACTCCGAGAGACTGTGTCAGACTGCCCTTCTCTGGACTCAGACCGGACCCGGAGGGCAGTAGGTCCGACCCAGAGGGCAGCAGCTCAGAGGGAAGCTGAGAAAAACCATACTGTGATGTTCCAGATTTACCTGACTCAACAAAATCACCTCCAGACTCTTCTTAACTTATTTGTGTATGAGGGACTCCTTGTTTTTGTATTTCTGCAGTTGTAAAGGACAGCGGAGGCCGTGATCAGTTTGTGTAATTTAACGTTTTTTGTATATATGAGATACTTTGTCTTGATGAATCAAGATTTTTTTTTTTAAATGATCCTGTTTGTGCCAGTTTTATTTTCAATCAAATGCAATATGCAGAGATTTGCAGGGATAACTGCGATGATGCATTTGTTCCCTACTCGGACACAAACTGTGAATGTGAGCCAGATTTTCATGTATTTTACAATGTGACCACCATCTCAACTTTCTCTGAGCATCCTTAAAGGGTTTGTTCATCCAAAAATGAAAATTCTGTCATTAATTACTCACCCTCATGTCGCTTCAAACCTGTAAGACCTTCGTTCATTTTCGGAACACAAATTAAGATATTTTTGATGAAATTTGAGAGCTCTTTTGACTCCTCCATAGACAGAATTTATTACTACTTTCTAGGTCCAGAAAAGTAGTAAAGACATCGTTAAAGTCGTTGTGACTACAGTGGTTCAACCTTAATGTTATGAAGCGACGAGAATACTTTTTGTGTACAAAAACAAAACAAAAATGATTTCAACAAATTCGTCTCTTCCCTATCGTTCTCCTACGCTGTTGACGTTCAAAATCCTGACTCATTATTGGCCGGCTCCTGCGTCAGCATCACATGCATGCGTCGTGCTGCTCACGTGAGCAGCATCGGCCAATACCGAGTCGGCGTTCTGACGTAGAACCTGGAAGCACTGAACGTAAACGGTGTAGGAGAATGGCAGGGGAGAGGCGAATTTGTTGAATAAAGTAGTTATTTTTGTTTTGTTTTTGCACACAAAAAGTATTCTCGTCACTTCATAAAATTAAGATTGAACCACTGCAGTCACGTGGACTATTTTAACAATGTCTTTACTACTTTTCTGGACCTTGAAAATGGTAATTAAATTGCTGTTTATGGAGGAGTCAGAGAGCTCTCGAGTTTTATCAAAAATATCTTAATTTGTGTTCCAAAGATTAAGGAAGTTCTTATGGGTGTGGAACGACATGAGGGTGAGTAATTAATGACAGAATTTTCATTTTTGGGTGAACTTTATCCATTTTCAATCAGCTTTGTATTATGACAATGTCGGTAATACATGTAAATGAACAATGTGTGCTCTTTCGCCATGTGTCCTGCACCATGATATCCCTGTTTATTTGTCAGCAAAAGACATTTTTTACATTATCTGGTGGACTTTTTGCGACAAACTAACGGGAACATCTGGATGCAGGTAACTTGCTGAAAGAGTATACATAGTACAGTATATGTAAATGAACAACCAACATTGTAACAATAGAGCTGTTTGAAAATTGACAAAGGTCTACAGGCAGAAAACAACATATTACAGCAAGAGGATCAGAAGTTCTCCTGGTGCAAGTAGGAGATCTTTGGGAACCTTGTGGCTGGAGTAACGCAAGTTCCTGGGCAGTTACTTTGATCCTTCTCATAAAAGTTGAACTTAAGGCTCTGAACTCTCTCTCTACATCAATCAAAACACATGAAATAAGGTGAAAATATCTATCTACGCAATCTAAAATGGAAGCAAGCTGTGTGTCGATGCAACAAAATTAGCCTGTTCCCATAATGCAAGCGAAATGATGATCTGAAAGTGATCTGATTTTGACATGCTGCTCATATCCAATGTATAGTGGGTGTAAGGGTTGTTAGATTCAGCCATTTTGGATGATTTTTCATCTCATTCTGCTGTATGCAACTGCATTGTTGAATCTCAAAAGTTCTGATCTTTGCTGAATATTGATGTTGATTTTGTTGTTTTGGATGCCCCTTGTTCCATATGCAAATTGAGCAATAACAGACTAAAATTTCTTATCTGATGCTGTTTTTATTTGGATTGTCTATAGGAGTATAAAGTATGTGTGTACAGTTTTGAAATGTATATTTAGTTAAAAAGCAAAATGAGATGTTACTTTGTGCTGTCAATGATTTAGTTCACCCAAAAACTGTTTATTCATTCTCATTTCATTCCAAACCCATATGAATTTTTCTTCTGTGGAGCACATGAGGAGAAATGATCAAGAATGTATTTCCATAGTCATTTTTGAAGCTTCAACATTTCTCCTTTGTGTTCCACAGAAGAGATAAAAGTCTAGTTTGTAGTAAATGATGATGGTATTTTCATTTTTGGGTGAACTCTCCTTTTAAGCATCCAGAAGATCTGGGAGTTGCTGCTGTTTAAAGGACAATCCTTGTTAAAGATTACTGACAGGTCTTAATTTCTGTGAAATGTTTTGGGGGATGTGCTCGATGGTTAATGTTTGATATGCCATGCTGGTGTGTTGAAGTGCTGTGCCACTGAGAATCTCAGTGCTGTGTTTGTGCTTGTCTAAACCCTGATTAAAAGCACCAGCAGTTCAGCCTATCCTGCGATGGCCTCTTGCTTTAAAATATGTGAACGTCTTTTAATCAGCAGGATCATCTAAGTATTTGGTGAAAGCAGGATGTCACACAAGAGGTGTCCCAGTGGGAGAGTGATCAGGAATGTAACTGGGGGGTGTTAGTTATGGGGCAGCAGTTTATGGTGACCCTGTTGTTTAAATCTACCATTCAGGCGCCCTGTATCACATTTCCCACCCAAAGTGTGTAACAATCTCTGGCCTGACCGACTATGTTAACAGGAGTCTTCATCTATTCGATTCTGGTAGATTTCGGGTAGAAAGAGCAGCATTTTAATTGGTTAAGTTTGGTAACAGCAATTTAATAACTAGCAGACATTGTTAGCTACATTATAAAATGCTATTCATCTGTATGATTACTTAAGTGTTATCAAATAGTAGTCATAAACTTAAAAAGCTTTGTGTTTTGTATGAATGTGTGTGTGGGAGGTCTTTTGTGGGAAGCGGAACTTTGTGTGGGCTGATAGTTCACGCCAGGGTGCGTAATCCTTTAACGCCTGCACGTTAAAACCCTGCTAGGTTATTATGAATATGAATAAGGTCGATATCACGTTGCTTTATTACCTTGCCGAAGCGCCCAGTCATATGTTAACATTAATGAGGTGAGCCTTCGTTAAAAGCAGAACTGTTGAAAGAGAGATTTGCGACAACCTTTGATCTCGCAGCCACGCGGTCACGTGGTTCATTTATACACGAGTGAGACATTTGCCTTAAGCCTGACATGAAATAATAGTATGATTTTTTTTTTAAAAAGGAACATTTATTGAACCTTTAGAGAAATTCTAAAGAAAAAAAAGAAAGAAATTTCATATGTTTTTGTTGAGAATCATTTGATATATCAAAATTTTATGGCTCATGTAGTGTGATGTAGGAGAATCTGAAGCTCATACTCGGAGGAAACAGCAAAAATATGCAATTTGGTGCAGTTGTTGGTAAGTTAATGAGATCTTCATTACAGAGGACTTACATAAAATGCCACAGATATACATAGTTGTCAATATCTCCCAGTATTACGTCTTATAAAAGTTTTATCAAAACATAATGCAAATGAACACGATGATTGAGAGATGTAGGCTACTAATAAACGTTCCTCAAAAGCTTGATGTATCATATTTGATCAATTTTAATTTGATTTTCTAAAAATGATGTATAGATAATCAAGTAAACCAAAGTTGCTTCAGTCTAGTAAGTGTTCATCTTAAAATATTACTAACAATATAAAAGTTATTACTTACGTTTACTTAAAGGGTTAGTTCACCCAAAAATAAAAATTCTGTCATTTATTACTCACGCTCATGCCGTTCCACACCCGTAAGACCTTCGTTGATCTTCGGAACACGCTGATTCATTACGCTCCGAAGCTTCCTGAAGCAGTGTTTTAAAATCGGTCATCACTAAATAAGTCGTTTTTTTTTTTTTTTTTTTTTGGGCGCACCAAAAATATTCTCGTCGCTTTATAATATTAATTTTGAACCACTGTACTCACATGAACTGATTTAAATATGTTTTTAGTACCTTTATGGATCTTGAGAGAGGAAATGTCATTGCTCCCTATGCAGGCCTCACTGAGACATCGGATTTAATCAAAAATATCTTAATTTGTGTTCCGAAGATCAACGAAGGTCTTACTGGTGTAAAACGGCACGAGGATGAGTAATTAATGACAGAATTTTCATTTTGGGGTGAACTAACCCTTTAATAAAAATCAGTAAAGATTCCACAGTAAAAAGACACATATACTACAAGCTGAAGGGAGGCGTTTTTACAGTTATACTAAAAGGACTTTTACTTGCTAAAAAGTATAAAACGTAAATCAGACGACAAAAGGCATGTAGTAGATTGTGTTTTTTAAGTTTTGCATATCAAACGTTATACTGTGAATTTGTACTGTCAAGCCGTACTGCCCCCTCATGTTTAAATTAGGTACTGCAACTCAATTGTAATAAAGCCCTGTTATCAACACCTCAACAAAACACAATGCTCTGGGCAAATAAATTTAAGTTTATTGAAACATTTCATGTCATACATTAACTACATGTGGAACATTTATCCCAATCTCCTGTGTTTCTGAAGCACATTTCCTATGACACTGGAAAAACAGAAAAATAAATCACAAACCAGAAGGGCTAAAAAAAAAAAGAGGGGAAATGTTCCTCCAGGTTAAAGATGCATCTGTACTCTTCCATGCACTGGCAGTGTGGGAAGCACTTGGTTCCTGCGGACACGCATCATCTCCCAGATGAACTAATCGGTAACAAGAAAATAAAGGTAACATGAGTCCACTGAACCAGCCTACTTTCTGATAAAAGACCATACGGCGCTGATTGTCCTGACTGCCCTCATCTTCATAACATACAAACACCTGTGATGATTACAGTGGGGTGATAAATACCAGACTAAGTGTGTGATAAGCAAATACCTTATGAATATTTAATATTTATCACTCAAGCTATGCTAAAAACTAGCCTTGACCATCTAACCACCTTGTTAAAGGGACAGTTCACCCAAAAATGAAATTTCTGTCAACATTTACTTAAACTCATACAGGTTTGGAACAACTTGAGGGACTTTCTTCTGTTGAACACAAAAGAAAATATTTTGAAGAAAGTTGGTAACCAGACAGTTGATGGTAGCCATTAGTATTTTTTTTTTCCTACTATGGAAGTCAATGACTACCATCAACTGTCTGGTTACCAACATTCTTCAAATGGTTTGGAACATCATGAGGGTGAGTAATGTCATTTTTGGGTGATCTATCCCTTTAAAGCTGTTTTTTTCTTCTTCTTTCAGCAGGGTAAAGCATGAGTTTAGGGAAAGTTTTATTGGTATGTAGCCCATGTTTCAGTTAAATATAATATAATCAGTGTACAGACATTTAGACTGGAGCATTAGATGGCTGAAGCTGAAGATGCTATTGAGATAACGGCACGAGAGAAAAGTGATATGTTAAATAACTTAAAGGTAGGAAAGCAACACTGATGATTATAGGAACCTCTTCTAGTGATCTACACAGTAAAGATCTTACAATTCACAGATTTGAGGCACTACAGCCAACTCTAAGACTGAATAGGGCAAGATAGTTGTCCGTGATCTCTGTACCCTTTTATGTTTTGCACAGAATATAAAGATTGGCTTGGATTAAATAACGCTATGCTACATCGCTGTGTAAAAATTTAAGTACACTTCTCTAACCAGATAATATCAGTATCTTTCCTAAAGACACAGTTAATACAGTAGGTTCAATGGCACTATCAGCTCTAGTTAGAGATTGTTCAGCAAAGATGCTCCAAAATACTTCTGCAGATCGGCATCTCATAAAAAAAACCTGTTAAGAAATATCCGGGTCATATTTCACTCTAAAATAAAAAGAAAATAAGATAGGTAATTATTTTTTAAGTAAAGAAGTTGTTTGATTTTAGAGCCATTAATATTTATTGTTATAATTTTGCATATATATATATATATATATATATATATATATATATATATATATATATATTATATATATATATATATATATATATATATTTATATATTTATTTTATATATATTAGCATGTTACAAATTAGCATGTTTAATTTAGGACCATTAATTATTATTGGAATTATTTTACATTGTGACATTATTTTTATGAGAAATAAGCACATTCAGAAATAAATAAAGACTATTATAAAATAAAGAATATTAAAATGTTTGCATCAATATATATATATATATGCACATATATATACTGTGTATATATAAATATATACACACACACATATATATATACACACTGTGTGTGTTTGTGTATATATATATATATATATATATATATTATTTTTCCCTTCTTCTTTTGGGGTAAAATATGACCCGGATATCTCTTCTACGAAACTGAAAATGGCACATTCAAACTGTTATGTGTGGAAAGCACAGAAATGTAATCTAATCACATGTGGATGCGCACTGTTATTTCGACTCCCTGTGTTGTTTCTCTTCCGTCATCTACTGACCACCCTGTGCACAAAACAGGAAGTGACATTATCCTGTTTGCCTTTGCTTTAGGCTCACACTAGGCTAAAACCGAGAGGTTAAAAACGATGTTTTATATGAACGTACACTTTGAGCAAACAGTAACTCATTGCTATATCCATCTACTTCAGTACGAGAGAAGAAGTGTGAATCGATAAAGTACATCTGAGCTCAGATTCAGCTCACCTATGGAGGGTCATTAAATGCACGGTGAGGTTACACAAAAGAGGAAGTCAAGAATCAAAACTCTTATACCATATAATTCCATCCAATCACTTTAGTCATCTATGCAGATCGTCATTTTGTCCCCTCAAGTGTTTCTTTACAACTATAAACCAAGATGGTGACGTATATTTGCAAACAATCCTTTGTGGCCACTGAGTAACATTATGTCCTCTTCTCTCAGTGTTTCTCAGTGGTTCATCCATCTCCAGTGGACGTTGAAGCAGTCTGTTCTCCATACGGCATAAAACGAATAATCTCGTATGTTACATATTATACATGTGCAGTCTTAATCTCTTTCTGCTCTCCGTCTCTGCGCTTGACGCTCCTCTCTCATCTTCAGGATCATTCTCGTAGGCTGGAGATCTAAGAGGAGCTCTCTGCAGACTCTGCTGTCTTGGAGGTCTTGTCGTCTGAAGGGCTTTCGCTGGACAAGCCGGTATCTCCATTCTCTGTTCTGTTGTTCGCTAAGTGCTTCCCTACAGCTGTACGGAGAAAGAAAATGGATGGCCAGTTTAGATAAAATGCACAATTTTCTTTAAACCATTAACTAAACCTTTGGTTTTAATGATTAACTGCTGTGTAGACTGTAACAATATGATTACATACACTACTGTTCAAAAATAATTTATTGAGAAAAATTCATTACTTTTATTCAGCAAAGATGCTTTAAATTGATCAAAAGTGACAGTAAAGACATTTATAATCTTACAAAAGATTTTTATTTCAAATAAATACTGTTCTTTTGAACTTTCTATTCATCAAAGAATCTTGGAAATCTTTTAAAAGAATCCCAAATCAGTATATTAGAATGATTTCTGAAGGATCATGTGACACTGAAGACTGAAGAAGTAATGATGCTGAAAATTCAGATTTGCCATCACAGGAATAAACTGTAAAATTTTTAAATATACAAAATAAATACAAAATGATACCAAATAAAATCAGCTACAATATGACTGATTTTACTGTATTTTTGCTCAAATAAATGCAGCCTTGGTGAGAATAAGAGACTTTTAAAAACATTATTAAATCTCACCAACCCCAACAGTAGTGTATATTTTTTTATATAATAATTTGATATAATTTTTCCCCTATACAATAATACTTTTACAGTATTTATTAATCTATGTTAATATTAACATATGCTAATACATTTTAATGTTTCAAGTTGTATTTTAAATTACCTTTATTATTATAGCATTATTTATTTATTCATATTCATTACTTATTGTCTTATCAGCATCAAAGATAAAAATATTTAAAAATATAAAAAATAATACAATTTTAATATATTATGAATAAACATGAACTGACAATAAACAATAGTATAAGTTGAGATAGGACAAAAGTATACTAATAAATTGACAGATTAATAAAAGCTTAATACTATATTATTTTAGCATTATTTATTTATTCATTTACTTTTAATTGCCTTATCAGCATCAAAGATTAAAAACAATTATGAAAAAATATTAATGTATTACAAACAAACATGAATAATTGACAATGAATAATAGTATATTTATAAATTTACATTGTTTAATAAATGCTGTAGAAAATTATTTTCAGTTTTGGGTCATTTGCCAGGCAGAAAATCAATTAATTCAATGGACTTGCCTTGTAGAGAGGCGGGGTCAGCAGTGCCATTGTTGTGATTGGCTCCCGATCCCTCTTCCAGCTCATCCAGGTACAGACGGTAGCGGTGTCCGCTGTCATCTTCATACTCCACGTTCTCGTCATCAGAGTCCACTTCTGGAGCCACATAAACCACTTCAAACTCGATTTCCCCCCTCTGCAGAGAAAAAACCCCAACTGCGTTAATGTCTGGAAGTGTGGGTGTCTGTATGCATGTTTCTTATGTGAGGTAAATATAACCTTTGATTGCTCACACAAACCTTTCATATGACTTCAGAAGACTTGAGTCATATAAATGGTGCATTTTTGTTGTTACTTTAGAGCTTGACACACTATGTCCTTACTTCCTTTCATTAAATTAAAAAGAGTGGCCACCTTTTGTGTTCAACAGAAAAAAAAAAAGTCAAATGTGTTTGGAACAACATGAGGGTGAGAAAATTATGATAGAATTTTCATTTTTGGGTGAACTATCCCTTTAAAGCAGTACGTTCTCTTCAAATCCGTCATAATTACACCTCACAAGCCCAATTAAAGAGCATCTTAACCTTTGGGAGGTTCTCTGCAGGTGTGAGGATGGGATTGAAACATGGTTCTAATAATAAGTTATAGGTCACATGCTAAGCCTGATCTGACAGCCCCCCTCGTCGAGCTGAAAACTGAACCGAAAGAGAGTCTGTGTGCGCGTCTCACCTGCTGTGAGAGGATGGTGACGGCCTCTTTGTGCTTTGCATCTCTCAGGTTGATGTTGTTGACGGCTAAGATGGCATCTCCCACATGCAGTCCTCCGCAGCGCTCGGCAGGCTGGGTGGGGTGGATTTCGGAGATGAGGATGGGAACTCCGTGCTCTTTCCCACCCTGTATTAATTCCACGAATGCAAACATTAAATCAGACTTTGATTTTGGAACAAACACTGAATAAAATCATGCCTAGTTCACAATCATAAAAAAATGAATGGAGCAGCCTACATATTAAAGCAAATGTTGAACTCACAGTAATAGAGATGCCAAGTCCTTCATGATCTTCTTTGGCCAGAACCACTTTGCGTATAGGGCCGACTCCTTGAGTCTTCTTCAGAGAATCTGTGTCCTGGAGAGGTAAATGTATAGAGGACACACTCAAGAGTGAATCACATGAAAATGGCCATAGTTTATAGTTTTTTTTTTTGCATTGTGACGCTATTTTCATATTCTTAGTAGTCAGTAGTACTACGGAAAAAAATATGCCACTAAGAATATGAAAATAATAAGTCTATGAAATAAGATAAATTACCTGTATGCGGAGGGAAAAAAAAAAAAAAAAAAAAAAAAAAAAAAAATATATATATATATATATATATATATATAGTGTATTTAATATTTAAAATTTAGTTCATTTAAATAATTTTAAAGACTAATAATTACGTCAATATTAATATTTAAATACGAAAAAACTTAATTTTATATTTACTATATTTCAAAAATATTTTATTTAAATATATTAGTACACATATATACTATAATATACAAATATACTATAATATATTGCATTATATAATATAATATATACTTTTAAAGACTGCAGTTTAATTCAATATTAATATTTAAATATTTAAAAAAAAAAAATTTAAATTGCAAATTTGTAAAGTAAAAATTTATATGTACGGGGGCAGAATGATTGCCATTTCTTGAATGTCACAGTGCTAAAGAATAAAAATAAATCTGCTTAAAACAGGCTTAATTTTTTAAATAAAAATTATATTTATTATTTTAAAAAATAAAAATAAATCTAAGAATGAGTAAATAAATAAAAATATAAGAATTTAATTTCAATATATGAAATTACATTTTCAACTTCTGATTTTGATTTTGGGTTGAAATACACTACAGGCACATTATTCTCTTGACTGTTCAAAGTTTACTCTGATCTAACTAGTTCACCTTCTGTATGCAATATTGGCAAATTAACTCAGTGTGCTGTCTTACATGCCCAACAGGTGATGGCAAGGGCTTCTTGGGATCATTGCGCCCCCTGCAGGCTCGGATCACTGTTTTGTGGCGGTGCAGGTGAATCTCTGCTTCAAGCTGGTTCCACAGTTTGTCATGAGCTGGTCCTTTCATGTCTCGACCGAGCAATTGGATCTGCTGCACCCTAAATAAAAAGAGCATTCCTGTTACCAACCACTACAGCTCTTTGTATGCAAGAAATCGCCACATGAAACCCAGACAGTGGTCAATCAGAACAGAAGAACAATGCTGTCTCTTACCTCCCAGCCAGCTCCTTGTCCAAGTACTTGGCTGCCAGTCTGGCACCATACACCTCAGCCTGTAGTACCGCAATGTGCCTGCGGAGGGCCTCGTTCTCTTTCTTCAGCAACTTCACCTCTGCCTCCAACTTGGCCTCCTTCACTTTTTCTTTCTTACTGGCCTCCAGTTCCTTCTCCTGTGAAATGCAATCAAACAAAGACAAGAGGTGAGCAGCTGAGCGCCAAAAATCTGTGGTGTGCTGGAGGTCTGACCATGTATGCATACTGAGGTAAGTCTTCCCAGCAGAGTAACATCAAATCACTGTCATTAACAGCTCTTCCAAGGTGCTGCCCAAGAGGACAAGAAGCAGAAGACCTACGTCACCACAATGACCGCAAACATCACAACAGTGCAAATGACATAGGTGAGGTGAGATCACCAGACAAACACTTTAGTTAAAGGAATAGTTCCCACATAAATGAAAATTATCCCATAATTTACTCACCCTCAAGCCCATCCGAGGTGTATATGACTTTCTTCTTTCAGCCGAACACAATCAGAGTTATATTAAATAATATCCTAGCTCTTCCCGGCTTTGTAATGTCATTGAATAGGCCGTTATAGTTTATAAAGTTTTAAATATGGATATTTTTCTTACAAAATCCCATCGCTTCACATCAGAAGGTATTTATTAACCCCCTGGAGTCATATGGATTACTTTTATGAAGGATAGATGCACTTTTTGGAAACTCAGACACTATTCAATGCCATTACAAAGCTGGGAAGAGCCAGGATATTATTTAATATAACTTGTTTGTGATTGTTTTCGGCTGAAAGAAGAAAGTCATATACACCTAGGATGGCTTGAGGGTGAGTGAATTATGAGATAGTTTACATTTTTGGGTGAACTATTCCTTTAAACATACCACTAAATGTGTGCACATACTATAGACTCAGAATTGTAACAAATGTAGATAGTTATTACAAGTTTGCCAATAGTGTGACATGAATCCAGCCAATCAGGAAAGCTAATAGAATGTGACTTGCATATGATGGCACCTCTTCATTTGTTACAACCCCTGGACTAAAAGAGAAACATCTAGCAGTAGCTATGCACCTATACTGAAGTTTATGGCTGATAATTATCAGCTTGAACCAATAACAAAAGGTGAGGTCACATTAGTGTTAATTTGGTGAAATTTTGCGGGTGAAAAAGGTCCATTGTTAATGTTGAAGCGCTGCATGAAGCACAACTCACACAGAAGTCACTTTCAAACCAAATTTGTTGGTGATGAATTCGCATGACCAACTTAAACAAGGGAAATCCGCGAAGGGAACATTTTCGCCCTCATATCCCGGTTGTGTGGATTCCTATTTAAATGACTGGATATCACCTGCAAAATTTTGCCCAACACTGGTAAATGACCACACCTTAAAAGTTTGATGTGGCCGATACCAATTATTTTATTTTTTCATTGTAACCCTATCAGTCGATCAAAATAATTAACTAATAGGGCTGCACGATTAATCAAATTGCAAAGGCTATGATTTAATAAAATAATTATTCAGAGTGAAGAGCGACATTGTGTTCTTACACCTGAGCAGCTCATTATCTATCGGTGTTTCAGCATTTTAGAGCGGTTCAGTTTGCAGTAAATGCTGCTCCACACAAACTGCATCGGTGCGTCAATTTACTTCACGACCATTAAAAAAAGTATATGGGTGGTATGAATGAAGTTCGTATGTATAGTACTTTTCGCCTACTGTTTTTCGAATACTATGACTTCGCTTTTAGACACACACTCGCAAACTTCCTTAAGCACTTCCCACAACTACCAGGGAATCCCTGCCGCCATTTTGAAGTGCGTTCCACTTCGTGAACTGGATGAGTGAAGTTTATATGGAAAGACCCTCGACCCCTTGATTTTGATCGAGGGAGCGAGTCTACTTCATATGTACACTTCAGGCAGCTCCATATACCAAAATGCAACACGATTGTGACGTCACCGCAGATCGCGTTTAATTTACCCCCACCAAAAACAACTCTATGATATATTCATTATTTTTTAAACATTTAAAACAACCTAAACACACCTATATACATATAGAATGCTGCATTAAACAATTTCGTAATGGAAAAAATGTAAATAATAAATCAACTCCATAGTGGATTCCATGTGATCAAGGGCTTAGGATATTCCAATTCAGCCCATTGCAAGGGTTCCGCCAGTAGTGGGCACTCGTGCAACATAAGCAATGACGTACATCCGAGTCAACGAGACTGAGGGAAGTTAGCGAGTGAAGGGCATAAAAAAAATGAACTGGAACGCAGCCTATGTATTCGAACATACTACTCTGTTGGCATACTGTTTTCGCATAATATCTATTAGGGAAGTATTCGATTTCAGATGCAGCGCATCTCTGAATCTGCTCTGAGTTTGGGTTGGTTAATTTGCTTTAACATGAATTTGGGAACGGAACATACACAAACCATCTATCTAAACTTGGGAAGCATTTATCAACAAAAGAGAAGCTCCCTGTGGTTTCGGTCAAAATAAACATTCGATGGTTTAACATTTAAAAATGAAAAAAAAAAAATAAAGACAGCCATAAATATTAGTATAGTTCTTTTACAGTTGTGATGTAAAATAAACTAAATTATTATTTATTTATTTTTAATTTTACTATTGTAATATTTCTTCTTTTGATCTTTTTTAGTAATTTTTATTTAGTACTATTAATATTGATATATAAATCACAAAAATTTGGCCAAATTGTACAGCAAACCTGGAATTTTTTTAATCGGAATTTTTATCAGAAAAATTACATTTACATTTTTTCCACAAATCGTGCAGCCCTAGCCCAAACACAGTGTAACATGCATAGGACTTATGTCCGCAATACAAAAAATGTCTTAAGAAACCATACTATAATACATTATCCATTAAAACTTTTGGCTGTAATTCTACTAGTTCTCAGTGAATAATGTATCGGCCTCCAATATACTGTGCACCTCTAGCAATCTACTAGTACACAAAAGCCGCATTTACATTACATGGTTCAAGTGACCCAATTCCGTTTTTTTCCTCCCTTGACCCACGAATGTGTAAGCAGGAAAAAAGTACATGGATTCTGATATTCTCAGATCGGTTTCAGCCTCATTAATATGTGGAAATAAATCTGATATGAATCGGATAAGTGCATTTGCGTCTGCCATGTAAGCAGACAGATCGGATATTCCCGTCAATGCGAGTCGTGCGTCATTGAAAAAGCAACGGTGGTGAATGGCGTCAACTCAGGTGCACACCAATCGTGATCCACATGACTCTTTTCAATGCCCAGGCTGCAACAAGGGTTCTCCTCTTTTTTCTCCATCTTAAGAGACCAATGTTTTGCTGATCTTTAAAGATGGTATGGAAGCAAAAGCTTGTATTATCATTTCGTCTGCGTCCATTGCAAATCGCACCGTTTTTCGGACTAAGCTTTTCTGGGTCAGTACGTCTACCTTGGGTTGTTTTGCCAAGTGTATAGTGTAAATGCAGATACTGGATATGGGTCACTTTTAAAAGAAGATAAGGTAAGCTGGATATAGTCAACAAATCGGAATTGGGCATCAAGACCTGCAGTGTAAATGCAGCCAAAGAGAACATAGTTCTTCATTAGGGATGGTTGAAACAGAAAGCAGAAGCATCAACAGGCAAAAAGAGTGGAGTTAGATGGGACACACACAGACTCGAAACAATGCAAAACTTACCTTGTCCTCCACTGAGGGAACAGGCTTAACATTGAGGAGAAAAACAGAGGGTCAAAAGTTAGAGATGCAGGGTTAAACAGGAAGGCCGGTTATAGAAGCTTCATCATTCATCCTTACATCAGCAGGGTTAAATCAGGAAGACACAAAGCAGAGTGCCAACCCAACCAGAGCCTGTTAGTGTTCATTACAGCTGATCATATAAAGATACTGCAATTACACCATCAAATGTCACAGCTACAAATGTATGAGGACACGTGCTAATTAGTGGACTCGGCTATTCCAGTCACTCCCGTAAAGCCATGTAATCTCTACAGACATACAAGTCGTTTTCTCAGATTTCTGCCTTCGGCTACTCTAAGTGATGCTACTGTGAAGTGAAAAAGTCTGGGAACAATGACAGGTCAGCTACAGAAGCTCACAGAACAGGACAGACAAGTGCTGAAGCGTGAAGTGCACAAACACTGTCTGCAGCTTCAACACTCACTGTCCACTTACAAACTGCCATCGAAAGCTTGACGTAGAAGGTTTATAAAATAGTGATTTTTTAATGTAATGGTATCAGTCCAAATTGGATATATATTTTATTCAGCAAGGATGCATTAAATTGATCAAAAGTGACAGTAAAATACCGTTACAAACAATTCTATTTTAAAATAAATGCTGTTCTTTTGACCTTTTTGTTCATCAAGGAACCCTGAAAAAATGTATCACGGTTTCCGTGATAAATATATATTTATGAATATTTAATTGTGCAGTTTTCCATCACATAACACTCTTTTTAAAGTAATTAAATAACACTGTTAAAGGGTTAGTTCACCCAAAAATGGAAATTCTGTCATTTACTCACCCTCATGTCGTTCCACACCCGTAAGACCTTCATTCAACTTCGGAACACAAATTAAGATATTTTTGATAAAATCCGATGGCTCCGTGAGGCCTGCATTGCCAGCAAGACAATTAACACATTTTCAAATGCCCAGAAAGCTACTAAAGACATATTTAAAACAGTTCATGTGACTACAGTGGTTCAACCTTAATGTTATGAAGCGTCGAGAATACTTTTTGTGCGGCAAAAAAAACAAAATAACGACTTTATTCAACAATATCTTTATTCAACAATGTCACCTGATTTCAGTAAACGAGGCTTCGTTACGTCATAAGTGTTTCGAAATTTCAATGGTTCATGTGACTTTGGCAGTTTGATGCACACTCTGAACCACTGATTCGAAACAAAAGATTCGTAAAGCTTCGAAGCTTCATGCAGCAGTGTTTTGAAATCGCCCATCACTAGATATTGTTGAATAAAGTCCTTATTTAATTTTTTTGGCACACAAAAAGTATTCTCGTTGCTTCATAACATTAAGGTTGAACCACTGTAGTCACATGAACTGTTTTAAATATGTCTTTAGTAGCTTTCTGGGCATCTGAAAGTGTTAATTTTCTTGCTGGCAATGGAGGCCTCACTGAGTCATCGGATTTTATCAAAAATATCTTAATTTGTGTTCCAAAGATGAACAAAGGTCTTACAGGTGTGGAGCGACATGATGGTGAGTAATTAATGACAGAATTTTCATTTTTGGGTGAACTGACCCTTTAAGTGTAATCTTTAGAAAATCTCAAAATGAATATCAGTTCTTTCATTCAGTTAGGGTTAGTTTTTAGCGATTCATTTTTCATTTATTTAAATAAAATATTAACGAATATATCAACTCTTGGTCATAACATGTAAATACCTATCATCTTATTTGCTATTTGCATACTGTGTAGCTTGGAAATATGCATAATCATCTAGGCACCACAGTTCCAATGAATGGAAAACTAAACCTACAGCACACATTCGTAGTCTGTGGTTTGTTTGCCAAATGCTTTGACAACAGTTCTGTACACAAAATAGGCTGCAGTTTCGTCTAATAGTAGTTTTTTGAGACGGGTCTGGAAGAACTCGACTGGCCTGTTCTTAACCCCACTCAACTAGTTACTCTTAATCACCAAACATCACTGCTAGGCTCCACTGACACCCCAATGGAAGCTAATTCCTCCATCAGTCAGTGTCACATCAAATGAAACACCTTCCCAAAAGAGTGGAGGCCATTATAATAGTTCCAATTCCACGTTAATGCCCATAGTTTTGGAATGAGATGTTCAGTGATCAGGTGTCCACATACTTTTGTGAACATCCAGGTGGCCTTAAAGGGATAGCTCACCCAAAAATGAAAATTCTCTCATCATTTACTCAACCTCAAGTTGTTCCAAACCTGTATGAATTTAAATTTTCTGCTGAACACAAAAGAAGATATGTTGAAGAATATGGGTAACCAAACAGTTTATGGGCTTCCATAGTATGGAAAAAAATAGTCAATGGAGCCCATCAACTGTTTGGTTACTGACCTTCTTCAAAATATCTTCTTTTGTGTTCAGCAGAAGGAAGAAATTCATACAGGCTCGGAACAACTTGAGGGTATTTTTATTTTTGGGTGAACTGTCCCTTAAATGCTAACATTAAATCTAGGTGTTCTACAGGGCACTTTTTTAGTAACTCATCTGGATATAAAACCCAGTCAGTTCTGCTATATTTGTAGTAACGTGAAGCTGTGCCCACCATCCTGTCCTTGATAGAGTCCGAGTCGACTGCCTGGCCGCCTTTGGCTTGGAGTTTGAGCTGCATGGCGTGGAGTTGCAGAAGCTGTTCGTGAACATCCTTCTCCACCACGACCTTCTCTGCCTGGACATCTGTCAGCTCCGACCGCAAGTCCACCAGCTGAGCCTAAAACGCACACACACACACACACACATAGAGTATTATTAATTTGCCATCCAAAATCATGAATCATGCTGAGACTCAAATACTGTCTGTATTGCACCATACTTCCCAGAACAGCAAAAACAACATGAAGACGAAGACAAATGTTTATCCTAACAGAATCTAATTCAAAAGAAAACTGACAATTTAAAATTATGCTACCAAATTTTGTTGCTTTTTGAAGGGCCAACAGTGGCCTAACAATTAGTGCATGTCTTTCTGCACATTAAGCCATGTTGCCAATGTGAACGACTAGTTCAAACCCAGCTTGCAACAGCTTATAGCTGTCATTTTAAAAAAAGAGGATGGATTGCATATATCCATAATGAAATTTCTTTAACTCATGAGGAATTACACATCACATTCATGCATATGCATTCACTACATAGCAAGTTAATTGAGGCTTTGTATAGGATGTTACAGTTCTGAATGATAAAAAATAACTACTTGAAATCCAATCTGTCTGGATTTTATTTGAAAAATTGGATTTTAAATGTGTATTAATGTCGTTTGGATTGGGTTTCCTGTTCAAACCACAAAATAACTAAATGCATCTGAGTCAGATATGCTAAACAATCTATACAAAGACCACGTGACATTTTGTTCATCCTAGGTTCATCCAAAACATAAACAAGCATTTTTTCCCCAAAATGGTTAATTAATTTATCTTCCTCTTCCACTTCCCTTCAGAACAGCATATTCTCATCCGACACACTCATTAACAACCACAGCCGCAATGAATAATGTGATCCTGTCCCCCATCTGAAGGCACCGCCATTAGAAAGCAGCTCAATCCTCCAGCATTTCAGCCTCTTAAGTAGTGAAGCTGCGTCAAGTACAAAAATAAAAGTCCTCTCGAAGAAAATCCACTCATTTATTTATGCGCCCAGCTGCCGCTGGATAGCCAGTGTTAGCTGAGGGACTCTCATATTTAGCAGTAACGCATCAGAGAAGGTTCATTTATTTTATTGTTCTCAAAACAAGAGCAGCGAGAGTGAAGAATCTGAACACAATAGCTCTTCGAAATACTTCAGATTCCCACCACTGCCCATTCCAATCTATAAGTGAAAAGTAAGTCTATATTCTCTGTAACAACATTTCTACTGGCAAAACTAAATATCTTCACTTGAATTAAAAATTTAACTGAATCTGACTCGAAACTAAGGCACCAAAAGAGTTTGGTGTTTGTGATGCAGCATAGAGGAAAAAAAGGGTGTTCGGTAAAGATATTTGGGTGGGTCCTTTGGAAAATGACATCACAGGAGTAGTAGCATGAAATCAAAATGGACCCTATTTACTGAATTCTGAACATTTCTAAATGCATGTTATTGATCTTATTGTGAACAATTCATCCATGTATATATATATATATATATATATATATTTTTTTTTTTTTTTTTTTTTGACCTCATAATTTTTAATCAAATTGTCATAACTTGATCTTCCGGTGAGACTTCTCTTTGGTGACAGTCTTTCCAGACATTTTCAGAAAGATTTCTGCTGTGCAAACTTTCTAATAGCTAATGCACAGAAAACTTATTAAAGCACTGCCAGCCCGCCACAAAAAATAAATCATAATTCAAATGACAAAAAAATATTTTAAATAAATTAAAACTGGATGACTAGTCAACCATTATGACCCAAAACATGACATTTCCAGGAAGATTTTAGCTGTGCAAACTTTCTAGTAGCTAATTCACAGCATTGTAATTGAAACACAGCCACTAAAACAACAACAAATTTAAGAAAAATCGTAATCAATTGGATGACTAGTCGACCATAGTGACCCATCGCTATTAAACATCCTGTTTCATTCAGCAATGCATCACATTACGCAAGTGAAATGGGTTAAGAATGCAATTTCAAGTTGAGAATGCAGTTTCATGAGTCATAATGTTGGTGTATTAACTATCAAAAATTTACTACAGTATTAAGGTCCGTTCAAACCAAGGACGATAACTGTAAAGATAACGATAAAGATATTGTTCTAAAAATAGCTTTAAATAAAAGAAATAAGCAGATAAGCTTTAAATAAAAGAATAGCAGAGTTCACACCACAACTATAATGATAACAGCACAGAGAAAAGATATCAGAATATTTTTTCCAGCTGATGAATGATTAAAAACAATGACAGCCAATCAAAATCCACTAGACTTTAAAGAGCTCAAGCATTTAAAGCAGCAGATGATAAAACTGCAGCACACACTTAGAATAAACTGAACGATATAGTGTGTTGGTGTGGATGCCTTATAGTTATCGTTCTTGATGTAATTGGGCCTTTACTATGTTTTCTTTTTGGACACCAATGCTGAGGGTTTTGGATAAGTACCATGTATGTTAATACCATGGTATTCTTTGCAGTGCTTTGAAGTACCTTACCATTTAAAAGAATACCATCTGAGGGGGACTAATCTCTAATAATCTGGAAGATTAATCGATTGAAAAAATAATCGTTAGTTCCAGCCCTAATACCATAGAATGATACCATCACTTTGCCATATAGTCTCACCACAATTTTTTTTTAAGGACAGGAAGCTGTAATCTTCACTCACTGTCACATCCAACTCTCCTCTTGTACAGCAGGGAGTTTTTATCAAGCTGTGTGTTAATCTGCTCTGCACTGCTGCGCCGGTGAAGACGTGGGTGTATGTGCAACCTCTTCACCTGCTAAACTACCTTTCTGAAAGAAATTCAGTCTCCCACACAAATACCAGTGAGTCACTACTTTTAAGCACATGTTGTTTTGAATTTTATATTCTGCTTTTAAAATTGGACTGTGAGCTTTGATAAAGAGCCATTAAAAGATTTGAAAAGTGGTGGGAAAAGCAGATTACACAATCTGGTCTACTGAGAAGCCTGAAACTGTCAACACACAGACAGGACAAGAATTATCTAGATTAGGGGTGGGCGTGGGGGCGATATATGGGTAGACACGATTAACAAGTAGAAATTTGAAGATGTGAAAGATTTTGGACTATTGTCTCTATCGCAGTTACACATGATAGCTTACCATTATCAAAACAAGTGATTTTAAACCGTTGAGATATAATAAGCAGCGAAACTCATTTCGCTATATGCGAGCGCTGTCAGTCTGAGAGACGCACGCCTCAAGTTGCTCCAAGCCTGTATGAGTTTCTTTCTTCTGTTGAACACAAAAGAAGATATTCTGACGAATGTTGGTAACCAGACAGTTGACGGTAGCCATACTTCCATAGTATTTTTTTCCTACTATGGAAGTCAAATGGCTACCGTCAACTGTCTGGTTACCAACATTCTTCAAAATATCTTCTTTTGTGAAAAAGCATGTGTAACAGTATATTGGATCTGTACTTTAGCTCTTAAAGTGACAGCAGCCTAATAAACCTGCTGCTGTCTGTCATTAATGTTAATCAAACTACAAAAGAGAGAAAATCTCTCACTGTTCTTGACTGAATCACTTTTGTAACTTTAATGGGCATAAATGTATATTTAATTTACATGGCGATGACAGTTTGTTTTACAAAATTGATTACTTTATACAATTTACATAGTATTTCTTATTTCTAAGTTTTTTCAGATAGGTATATTTCATTTGTGTCTTTGTTCTATTGTAGTCTGTTATCCTATTGCTTGTAATTAGTTCCTTTGTTCTTATTTAATCACGGACTGTTTACTTGTCTTCAATAAGCTTAAAAGTTTTTTTTACTTAGTTAGGCTAGTATTAATTGTTTGTGATATTGACAAGAATTATGAAATTTCAATGGTATCAACAATTTTGATATCATAAAAACCTTGTTTAAAGCAAAAATAACTATATTGTGATATCGTTATCGTGAAATAAAATTACTCATATTATGAAATAAGATTTTGGTTATATCGCCCACGCCTAGACTGTGTAACAGAAAAATCACAGGTCAGCAGAGCTCAACATTAACAATACTTATTAAAAACATGAGATGGCACATAAGTGCATGTTATGCTGCAGTTAATGTTGAGGTATCTTTAATGTGATGCAATGCAGTCAATGTCTGGCAGTGAGCTAAGCAGGTTAAACAGGTTTTTATATCCCATCCAGTTTTGTGGCTACACAAGCATGGTTTTCACCATATGCAAAGCATTTTTGGTAATAAATAAATCTGCTACCAAACTGGCAGCTTTTTATATTTGTTTTGCAGTTGACATCCAAAATACAGCCATCTGTGTGCACACACAGAGCCTAGAGACAAAATACATTAAGAAATGACAATGAATGGATATGTGCATTCATTTTACCTCTTAGAAAAATCATCATTCTCAGTGCATATGGTTTTTGACAATACATAGAAACTAATTTGCTAGATTTTACCTATTCAACTTTAAAACGTTCACTCTAAATATGTACAAGATGTTTTGTATGTTTGCCTCTGCTCATGTCCATCATGACATCTTGCTTTGCGTCAGGGTCTTGATCACCCTGTCAGGCTGTCAGGTTTATTGTGCATTAACTTGTGTGTATGTATATATATATATATATATATATACACACACACACACACACACACACACTACGGTATTGTGAATGCTATGCCATGGTATTTACATGGTTTTTGTTAGTGTAGATTGGTGGTAGTTTGAAATCCTTCTGAAATATGTAGCTACAATTTTAGAGAACTCTCATAATTATATTCTAGATCTAATTTTTGTGAAGTAAAATAAAAACCAGGTATTAAAGTCTTACAGTCATAATGTATAAATTATCTATTCCAAATCCAAAATGAAGTCATAGTTAGTGAGTCCTAAACACTCAATTGAAACATTCAAAACAGAATACATACAGTGAGTTCTATGTCAGCCAATAAAAGAACAACAACTTTGCCTACAATAATTTAAAAGATAATATTCATCTCTTTTCCTCACCTCTAGTTTATGGTTGAGCTGGAAGATGGTTTGGGCTTTATGACACAGCTGAGCAAAACATGAGCTGAGACTGGTCATCTTCTGACGGCCCTCATATGTGATATCAGCCTGATCCGGGTCGATCTCTCCCAGTAACAGATCCACATCCACAAACGCCTTGTCAAACTCCTTCTCCAGCACCTCCAGCCATCGGAACATAGACATGCCGGAGCCGGGAGCCGAAGCCGGGCCAGGGGAGAGGGCCGAGCCCGGAGATCCAGCACCGCCAGCGGACGCAGACATATTCAACACGGATACAAGAAGAACACACAGATAATTTGAATTTAGTCCTTTACTCGGCGCGATACGTTGGCCGTTTGAGTTATATTAATAACAGACTTCTGAACTGAGAAACAGTGAGAGTGATGTTTTGTTGAGGTGTTTCCCGTGCTCTCATCTGACCAGGAAATCCGAGATCGAACAAGTCAACAACGTGGATCGATTAGTCTGGTCTGCCACACGATGAGGTCCGTCAATGAGGAAAGCAGTCGATAGACGAGCGAATCGATCTGCATGGAGTATTTGCTTCATAGGAATTTACAGCAGATAGACCGTTCGTGCCATAATATAAATACAGTTATTATAATTTTATTGTTTGGTGAACTGTATAATATATTTGCAAATGTTAACTATGCCTATTTGCCTATATGATTGGTTGTTCTGTTAACTTTTTATTATTTTTAATATTTGTTTACAAACTGTAGCCTACATGATCGTTACCTAGGCCCTACGCGTGATTTAGAGAAAATTATGATGAAATAATGAAAATTAATAATTAACAGTATTGTCATTAAATAGCATTTAGAAAAAGCATTCAAACTAATTACACACTGTTAATATAATCGATTATGGTACAGTAAGGTTTTCACACAAATAAACAGACATAAAACTTATAGCTGGCACATCTCAAGAAAGATGTGCAATAATTACTATTTGCAATTCTTTGCAGCTCAAACCATTCCTTTATTCATTCATTTATTATTTTTTATTTTAGCTTATTTAAAGACAGACATTGTAGGCCTAATATACATATTTCCAGGGCATTAAGATCCTGAAGACAAATTAAAGAATTAAGTTTCAAAAATGTTTAATTAATAGTTTAGACTAATAGTTCAAAATATAACAGCATGTTAGGTTTTAAAGATGTATACAGAAAAAATGCACGTTTAACAGAACAGGTTGTAAATAATTTATCAGCAAGTTTCTTACATTTGCAAACAGGCAGGACAATCTTATTGCTGATATGTCAGTTCCTTGCTGGTTTTGAATTTTGTTTTCTAAGCAAGATAATGATCTCAGCCATTGTTCTAGATAAAGCAGAGTTGTCTAATTCTCACGAGCATGATTCTGGCTATTTACTCCTTGTACACTCAAAATGCTGCATCAGCACAGAGGTTTGTGAAGCTGTTTTCTCATAATGATGATATTCTGCATTATTCTGTGTGTGTGTCTTACTCCACAATCAACATTTGTTTCATTGGTTCTCTTATTTTCATGCTTTTTTACGTTTTTGTGCTATGTGATTTTTCTCTAATTAAATTTTTGTTGTTGTTACTTATTCATTTTCAGAGCCTGTTATAAGACGAAGACATAGTTCTGTTTTCTGGTGGGGTTGAGCAGATTGGCTCCAATGTCTTCAGATCTCACATGTTGTTAAGAACTAAACTTTCAAAAAAAAAAAAAAAAATTTGAGACAGCTTCCCTGTGGCCTGCCCTCTGGCCTTGAGATCCTCCATTTGGGCCACAACAGGATACAAAGCCTGCAAGAGTCATTCCTGGAGGGCCTCAAGAAGCTGCGGGTCCTGAACCTCCAGAATAACCAGATTAGCACCTTGCGTGCAAACAACGAAAAGCTTGAGTGTCTTTACCTAGATGGAAATAAAATTAAGCCAATACATTGCACCCCAGGTTGCCCTTTCTAAATTTGCTTATAGCATGGGAAGCAATAGGATCTCCTGAATTTCATCAACATTCTTCTTCTCACTGCAACTATCTATTATCTGTACAGGAATCAGATCTGCTTACTGAGGAATCATTACATGTCCCAGCTGCACAACAGCTATAACAGACTAGTATCAGTGGATGGGGGTCTTCGCCTGCCTAATCTGTGCGAGTTGGCTGGAAACCAGCTACGAATACTGCCTAGTAGATTGGCCTCTAAACTTGAGAAGCTAGACTGCAGACAGAACAATATCCAGGAAGTGACTTTTCAGCGGATAGCAGGGATGAAACAACATAAACATCTCTTTGGAAAACAACACCATCCACATTTTTGAAGCTAATGCCCTGTTGCCTTGCCAATTAGATGAAATAAAACAAGTTTTATTTTATTTTATTTTAGTTAATGTTCTTTTTTTCAAGTAATTAATGTTTTTATGGTTATGGCTTTAGTTTTAGTTAACTATACCATAATATCCCTGATGGCAATTAATCTCATGTATTTATAACAAATATTTATTTATTCATCTATGCATGTACTGTATTTACGCATGCATGCATTATGCATTTATTTATGCATTTATTTTTTAGACTGAAAATGATCTAATACTATGATCTATTGGTCATGCCAAATGCCTCAAGAATCTCTTAATAATTGTTTTTATTAATCAATTCTTTTATATTCTTATTATACCAGGGTTCCTGAGACACTGGTCCATTTGGAAGGGGAACAACATTGACACAATACATAAATGTGAGCTGAGGCCTCACAGGCGACTACAGGTGTTAAATCTGCGCCACAACAAACTCTCCACTCTTCCTGCATTGAACCTACCAAAAATAAAACTTCTGTATTTGGATAGAAACCCATGGCAGTGCAGCTGTGAACTCCTTGAGGTCGAAATCAGGCCTGATCTCTGCAGCAAGCCTGTCTATGCATCTCTTGATGATGAATGGCGAGTGTATGAATTGGCACAAGATATCTGTGAGGAGGAGACCAAGGATTTTTTGTTAGAGAGCCAAGCTGAACACATAGACAATGAGGAATATGGTGATTATGATTTGTAAAAGTAATCCTGTGAAGACAAAACATAACTGCAATGTACAGCTTTGCATTTCTGCCTGTTTTATTTCTGGCATCCCTTATAGAACCAACCATAAACAATCAAATTTGATCTGTTTTGTTCAATATTGGTAACTGTCAGTGAAATGGACACACATTACGATAAAATCAGCTATATTTGGATTGGAAAATATGATTTTCATCTGTTTCGTTTCATTAGCATCCAGATTTGCTTGAAAGAAACAGACCCATAAAAGCTATTTTTGTGACAGTAAATCTTATAATATATAAATAATAATATTGAAAGTATTGATTTAAGATATATATTTCTAGGCTATTTTAAATCCTATTAAAATAATAGGATTTACACATATTCCATTTACTGGTACAGCAGCCAATCACATTGCACCATCTCGCGCAAGCCTAAATCAGTGTTGATTTTTTTTGTGTGTGTGTTGATCTGAAATCAGCCGTCAAGAGTTCTTCTCTCGCCTTAACACTTACCAAGGCAGACATCATAGCTGATCCCAGACCAGCTGATAGAATGACGCGCAAACGCTCTGTCAGCCGTCCAATCAGTGAGCTCCATGTCACACAGCAGCAGGTTCAGAGTGGAAAGGTTGGCAGGATGAAGAAATGGCAGCCGGCGCGCTGCGGTGTTGGCAGTGACCAACATGGCTAATTTCTCGATAGGCGACCTCCCACACGTACGCATATTTCTTAAAATATGAGGAGTATACCTTAAAATCTGATACATACTTAAGTAGGAACGCGTTTAAAGACTTATACGCATGGCTTTACTGTATGAGATGGTGTGGCGGTTTTTGCACGCGCTGCTATATGTTCAGCGCGCGCTGGTCGCTTGGTTTCGAGTCCACATCTGGAGATGGAAACGGGCAGTGGTGGGATTATTACTGCCCCTTGCCCTCGGCTTTCATAATCAGAAAAAGGCTGGACCCATAGGCAAACGGACCAGCCGCCGGGTTCGCTGGGGAGCCGACGGCAGGACGATAGAGAAGCTGCCCCTTCATGTGGGGTTATTGATCACTGAGGAGGAGATACACTATTCTGACATTGCCAATCTAGTGGTCTGGTGCATGGCAGTGGGCATCTCATATGTCAGTGTTTATGATAATCAAGGTAAGACTCATAGAGATTCTGCATTGAATAAAGGGAAGTGAATTGCTGTCACATGCATTCAGTCACCTGCTGTTTCTTCAACACTCACACATGACGACACGTTTAAAGTCTTAGTGATGAACTTTGTGTTCAGATATAATTGCATTAATGCAAAAGTTGAAGTCAAATAGTATGGTTATTGTTGAATGGTTTCGTTTATATGAGATGCTTAAAAAAGAGTTTATAATATAAACTAACTAACGATTTGTTATAGCCAGATTCTATCTATCTATCTATCTATCTATCTATCTATCTATCACTTGTGACATGCACCAGACTTATTCTTGGATATTGAGTATGAAACTAGACTTTATAATACCATTATTAGCATTAATACGTTTCTTTGGACCTTTTAGGAGGTTTTGAAATAACTATTACTCAAACTTTTATTCTCATCTTTATAATGTTACAATATCTCTGGTCAATTTTAAAACAGTCTCTTTCAGCTCAGTATATTTCTCATTGAAGCTTGGGGAGTATGTAATATGATTTATTAACCTTAGACATAGATTTTATGACTTCCAAATGTGTGGTAAGGGTGAACAGAGATGAATCACGTTGATATTAGTGATTCTTAATTGTTGTAATCTTTATCTTTAAGAAAATTGCCTTCTTTTTTCTTTTTATGCCACTATCGAACAAGTAATATTAACAAGAAACTGAGTAGCCACAGTGGTTCTCAACTAGTTTTTCTCATCTGACATTCCTCAGTTAGCCTCAAATGTAATGTTTAATGGGTGTGGGACATCTTTGGGTCATCATCTCTTTGTCACCCTTGTTTCATAGGTGTCTTCAAGAGGAATAACTCCAGACTCATGGAGGAGATCCTGAAAAAACAGCAGGAGTTTTTGGGAATGGACAGCTCCAAATACTCAGTGGAGTTGTTGAAGAATGGTACAGATAAACAAGAGCATCAAGGTGAGGCTCAGAACCTGAGAAAATGACTGTTGCTTTTATTTGCGACACCCACTGTGGGTGGACGGCTGTACAAACTGGTTGGATCAGAAGATTTCATTTAGGATGACTGCCGGTTTTGTTCCTTTATGTTCCTCTGTGATAGAGCATAATGATTAGTTGTTTCATCTGTATTCATGACTTTGGTCAGGAAACACAGGTTAATTCACCTCAGGCTTTGTGTGAAAATGCAGAAACGTTTATGCAGTTTTAATATGGAAGGATTCATTGTTGCCAAACTCTGTAGGTCAGGAAAATTGTTTTACTTTTACAAATGTGCCTTGAGCAAGTCATCTCTTAAAGACCATGTGAAACCTAATCCAGAGTGACACAGTGATACATGGGAAAACCCACTTTGCTTATTGTTTTACACTCAATATATTTTTTAGGGCTCAAGAATAAGGACTTTTTTCTCAAATCCAGTTGGACTAGTAGTTCAGATTTTGCCCTGAAAACATATTTATGCAGTTTAAAAGTTTGGGACAGTAAGATTTTTTGTTAGGGAGTAATTAATACTTTTAATTTAGCAAGGATACATTAAATTGAACAAATGTTACTATGAATTATTACAGCTACCTTATTTTGTTACAATTGGTGTTCTTTTGAACTTTCTATTCATCAAAGAATCCTGAATATTAAGCAGCACAACTGTGTTAAACATTGATGATGATAAAAATAAATGTTTCTTGAGCACCAAATAAGCATATTAGAATGATTTCTGAAGGATCATGTGACACTGAAGACTGTAACATAAAAAAATCTTAACTTTTAAATGATACTGTATTTTATATTCTTTTTTTACTTTGTATTTAGCTTTTTTCGAACCTCTGTTATCTGCATGATCACATGCACTAACTACTGCTGTGACTCTAGATCTAAATCTGTGACTGATAATTGTATCCCTCACTTTTCCATCTTCAACAACATATTAAAATGTCTTTGTAACTTTGTATGGGCTTGTTCGCAAGATGTGAAATGACTGCTGTTTTTAGCTCAGTCTATTCGCACGTCTGTCTTAAACGAGTAGACTGTGACTTCATGTTTAGTCACTTGTTCTGATTTTCTCAATTTCCAAATGAAATATGGACCTATGTTCATGCATCGCCTGGGTCTTTTAGTCTTTTTAAATATTTTTAGTCTATTTTTTCTGTCTTTCTGTTATAGTGTTATCTTGTCAGTCAGTGGTCAAGGTCTTCTCTCCAGACGATGGGCGGCTCAGTATCGTCCAGGCAGCCCAGCAGCTCTGTAGGGCCGTCGAGCAGAGGGAAAGGACATCCAAAGACATTGATGTCACTGTGCTGGACTCATTACTCAGAGGTGAGGTGTCAGTCAGCTGACCATCAGCGCAGTCCTCTAATTTGATTCCAGTCAAAAGAACAACAATCCACATTGAGTCTTATGTATATACGGATGCACCAATAAAATGATTTTTAATGGTGGATTCCGATTGCTGATTTAATTATTATTATTTTATTTTTTTTACAAGCAAATGGGCTGATTTTGAAAATGGCTGCCTTTTTTTTTTTTTTTTGCCATTGTTTATTTGTACCCATTTAAAATTAGAGGCAACCACTGCATTTTAATCATGATCCAAACAAAGATGATAAACCCATGTAGCATTTCACAATTTTAAAGCAAAAACAGAATGATCTGACTGTAGCTTTGTGAAATTATGCTGCATAAAACATACCCGCACAAAACAAAATCAGCAGACGGACTGAATTAAAAAAAAGAAAAGAAAAGCAAATTCACTCTCTGACAGTAGGTTGTGCTTGTGGAACAGCAGTGATATAGCGTTTCTTGGCTCCCGTTGTACACAAAGCAGCGCTGCGCTTATAAACTACTTAAATAGGCATTATAGGGAGGTAAGAGGAAAAGAAACTGCCATCAAAACTTCTTTCTCTCTCTCTCTCTCTCTCTCTCTCTCTCTCTCAAACATAAGTTAGATCATTAAATAAAGTTAGTCTGAGTGCTGGTGCTGCTGAGTGCTATCAGAAACATTGATGCACAATTGAAAATGCTCTGTTATTTTGACAAATAAAATACAGTATCTGGTCAATTACTTTTCCCTTCTTCAGTAAAGAATGCTGATAGGGATTTGAAGAAAAGGGGACAAAGTAAAGTTTTCAAAATGCCTTGAGAGATTGTGAGGGCAGTGAAATAATTAATGGGATATTGTTTAGGCTGCCACGTCTGTTGTCTTTTTCAAACTACAAGAGCAGAATAAAAAGAAAAACCTGTAATGTAGCTCTTGCTAAGACTATAACCTGTTATCAAACACTGAAAATACTAAACGTTACTGTATTTTACTGACCAATTACACAGTAATTTGACATTTCTTTATAGATGCAATGATTTAAAATTGACTTTTCAAATAAATTGTTTTTTTGACTGAATCAATTAAATATAACTCATTCTTGTCACTGAATTGACATTTTAATATGTAAATATTGGACAATAATACTTAATTTAATAATATAAATTATGATTAATATTAAATATCATTACTAGATATTTATATAAATATAATATTTACATTGTTATTTAATATTATTTATAATAATTGCAATATTATTGGATGTATCAAACCAAAGTCTGCTTACAGAAATGGGAGATATATCTGGAACATGATAATGTCAGATTACAAGGGACAGAATGGAAAATTATCAACTCCAGCCATCAGATTACTCTTAATTGTAATGCAGAAACATGCATTTTCTGCAAAGATGCTTAGAAACTATATGCATTGTGAAAAACGCTATAGAAATAAACATGAGTTCAGTTGAATCAGAGTGAAGGCGAATATTTATAGCACAACCTCTGATTGCAACAAAATTTGCATCACCGCTGCTCTGTTATTGAAGCTCGCTGAGCTCACTCATCCTTAGTGGCGGGAATCTTTAGGCACCTCATGATCCAATCCGATTCTGGGAGTCATGATCCGATTTTACTATGGTCTCCAAGATCATTTGTTACCAGAAGAGCCTGTAGTGTTATCATTATTCATCTTCAGAAGCCCCTCGGGCTCAAAGAGCTGTTTTTCCGTTCCACTGATGACTGTTTTTTTTCTTTCATGCAGAGTCGAAGAACATACCTGACCCAGACCTGGTGCTGAAGTTCGGTCCTGTGGAAAGCACACTTGGTTTTCTTCCCTGGCACATCAGACTAACAGAGATTATGTGAGTATGTTTATATATGGATGGATTTCAGCACAAACTGTACAGAATACAGGCAAGGTCTTGAAGTTCTTGAGTCCACATTGAAAAACTCGAATTTAAAATTAAATTTAAACCTAGAAATAAATAGTCAATTTAGGATTTCGGAAAACTGTACAACAAAGAAATATTTTTCTTTTTTTGTGAGAGGGATATCGTGGGATTGGTAGCATAGAGTGTGTGCTTGGACATAATTGAGTTCACATGTTTGTTATGTATGAGTGTGTACGGTGGCGTTTTGCCTGGAGAGTTCACTTGAATCCTTTTGAGAGATTATCAGGAAAGATTAACAACTAAACCTGTCTACGCTGGCACACTTATCTCTGGAAACTTTCCAAGCGTGCGTGATGACTTGTACAGCTCTGTGAGATCACTGCACACATATGGACTTGCACCGCATTGCATCATGCAACCATCATCACTGTACTGCCTTGAAGTCTGACATGCTCCATTTTAAACTGTTTTAAATGGCAGTTTCTGTCTAATTGTCCAATGAAGAATGCATTTAATGTTTTCATTTTTTACAATTTTGAGTTGAGTTCAGAAAATGTTGTGTAAAATAAGTGTTCCATTTAATTTCAGTAGGTCTGTATACTCATTTGTTTTTAGTAAATTTTAATGCAGGTTTGTATGCATTATGTCAACGTAAATTATATATGCTATTTAAAAACCCTTGTCAGTCTACCAGCAATTTAAAAAGGTGAAAAAAAAAAAAAAAATCAAGGAATTAGTGAATTTTAAAAGTAAAAGAATATAAATGTTGTCTTTTTTCCCCCACTCAGCTTCAATGTGAGAAACAATTTGAATGAATTTTCCTTTTTAGTAATATTTGCACAATCTCATATATTATATTATATTATTAAAAGATACTTAAGAAAAAAGTCTGAGTCAAGCTATCCGTGAATTTGCATTGTTCAACACTGTTATTTGTTTGTGTTTCACTAGAGGGCAGTGTGGCACTGTGCTGTTTCACTGCATTATTAGCAAACTTGATCATCTGTTTAGTTTCCCTTCTGTGTGTCATGACTGATTCAGTCTTATAAGCCTTGAACGGTGTTTGTTTGGTGCCTGATATCACATCTGTAGACTGTTAATCAGGGCTGTTGCACTAAATAAAATTATATTTTGATTTTATCAAAAGTTTAAGTGATTACACACAATTGATTTATAATTATGCATCTACATTTCATTTATGTAATTAGCTAGCTTCTGATTATCAGCTCAGTTACCCTGAGGAAACTAATATAGTCCAACCACATCTAATCATGTTCATTCCACTAAAATTAAAAGGGCACATTTGGAAATTACAGAAATTATGTAATTCACTTAAGTACAGGTGCTGGTCATATAATTAGAATAACATCAAAAAGTTGATTTATTTCAATAATTCCATTCAAAAAGTGAAACTTGTATATTATATTCATTCATTACACACAGACTGATATATTTCAAATGTTTATTTCTTTTAATTTTGATGATTATAACTGACAACTAAGGAAAATCCCAATTTCAGTATCTCAGAAAATTAGAATATTACTTAAGACCAATACAAAGAAAGGATTTTTAGAAATCTTGGCCAACTGAAAAGTATGAACATGAAAAGTATGAGCATGTACAGCACTCAATACTTAGTTGGGGCTCCTTTTGCCTGAATTACTGCAGCAATGCGGCGTGGCATGGAGTCGATCAGTCTGTGGCACTGCTCAGGAGTTATAAGAGCCCATGTTGCTCTGATAGTGGCCTTCAGCTCTTCTGCATTGTTGGGTCTGGCATATCGCATCTTCCTCTTCACAATACCCCATAGATTTTCTATAGGGTTAAGGTCAGGTGAGTTTGCTGGCCAATTAAGAACAGGGATACCATGGTCCTTAAACCAGGTACTAGTAGCTTTGGCACTGTGTGCAGGTGCCAAGTCCTGTTGGAAAATGAAATCTGCATCTCCATTAAGTTGGTCAGCAGCAGGAAGCATGAAGTGCTCTAAAACTTCCTGGTATACGGCTGCGTTGACCTTGGACCTCAGAAAACACAGTGGACCAACACCAGCAGATGACATGGCTCCCCAAACCATCACTGACTGTGGAAACTTTACACTGGACCTCAAGCAACGTGGATTGTGTGCCTCTCCTCTCTTCCTCCAGACTCTGGGACCCTGATTTCCAAAGGAAATGCAAAATTTACTTTCATCAGGGAACATAACTTTGGACCACTCAGCAGCAGTCCAGTCCTTTTTGTCTTTAGCCCAGGCGAGAAGCTTCTGACGCTGTCTGTTGTTCAAGAGTGGCTTGACACAAGGAATGCGACAGCTGAAACCCATGTCTTGCATACGTCTGTGCGTAGTGGTTCTTGAAGCACTGACTCCAGCTGCAGTCCACTCTTTGTGAATCTCCCCCACATTTTTGAATGGGTTTTGTTTCACAATCCTCTCCAGGGTGCGGTTATCCCTATTGCTTGTACACTTTTTTTCTACCACATCTTTTCCTTCCCTTCGCCTCTCTATTAATGTGCTTGGACACAGAGCTCTGTGAACAGCCAGCCTCTTTTGCAATGACCTTTTGTGTCTTGCCCTCCTTGTGCAAGGTGTCAATGGTCGTCTTTTGGACAACTGTCAAGTCAGCAGTCTTCCCCATGATGGTGTAGCCTACAGAACTAGACTGAGAGACCATTTAAAGGCCTTTGCAGGTGTTTTGAGTTAATTAGCTGATTAGAGTGTGGTACCAGGTGTCTTCAATATTGAACCTTTTTACAATATTCTAATTTTCTGAGATATTGAATTTGGAATTTTCCTTAGTTGTCAGTTATAATCATCAAAATTAAAAGAAATAAACATTTGAAATATATCAGTCTGCATGTAATGAATGAATATAATATACAAGTTTCACTTTTTGAATGGAATTAGTGAAACAAATCAACTTTTTGATGATATTCTAATTATATGACCAGCACCTGTATATGCTGCCATACAAGTTTTTTTTTTTTTTTTTCTTCAAAAAAATTAGTACTTTTATTCAGCGGGAAAAAAAACAAAGTATAACGTTTTCAATTTTTTTTTCAAATAAATGCTGTTTTTTTTTTTGTTTTTTTTTTAATTAATATATCAAAGAATCCTGAAAAAATTGTTTCCACAAACATAATAAGCAGCACAACTGTTTTCAACATTGATAATAATAAGTAGCATTTCTTGAGCAGCAAATCAGCATATTATTAGAATGATTTCTGAAGGATCATGTGACACTGAAGACTGGAGGAATGATGCTGAAAATACAGCTTTGCATCACAGAAATAAATTACATTTTGAAATATATTAAAATAGAAAACAGTTATTTTTAAATTGTAATAATATTATACAATATTACTATTTTATTGTATTTTTGATCAAATAAATTCATCTTTGGTGAGACTTTTTTCAAAAACATTTAAAAAAAAACGTACAAATCCAAACTTTTGAATGGTACTGTACATAAGAAACATATATATAGAGAAATTTTTTTGTATTTTTTTTTCCAAACACAAAAACACATTTAACCTGTTTTATTAAAACTAAAAAAAACAAAAACAATTGTATAACAGTTCTTTTGGGACCAAATATTTTTTTTTAACTGGTGTTGCTAAAGTATTTATTCTATCTCCATTTTTCTGTCTTCTCCACCTGTAGCTCAATGCCATCCCACATAAACGTCTCTTACGACGACCTGTTCGGTGCTCTGCAGTGCTATGCGGTGTGTGAGCAGCGGCTGGGCAAGTGAGGAACAGCATGCAGAGAGCGTAACTGGGACTGGGTCCGCACAGAGAAGGAACTGAACGAGTGAGAGGGGATGGAGAGGGTTCATCCCTCTCTTCATGTTTACAGTACAAGCACTGGAGCCTCAGCGCCAGCAACACGCTGCTGCTGCTCTTCTCCGCCCGGATCATCTCTGCTCCTCTCCGCCAAGGCCTGCTGGGCGTCTCCTGTGTGTATGTGTGTGTGATTATGCTTGTATGTTTGTGTATGTGTGAGTCTCCCGTGAGTAACTACACTCAGAAAAGGACACGAGCGCTGCCCTAAGTAACGCCCACCAGCAAGCCGGTCGCGAAGAACATGAAAGGAAACATGGTTAGCCATATGGTGTAATTTTACCGTCACTCTTTTCCTTTGCCATATCTCTGGACACATTCGAATGATGGCAGTCTGTGCCAGTGCACTGAACTCTACAGAAGTTGCATACAGTCGTCCGTCTGTCACAGCGTGACTTTTGAGCCGTTTCAGAGGGAAGCAGAATAATGTACTCTTGGTGAACTATCCAATTAAATGCGCCTCTAGTTGCACAGCTGCTTTCAGATGGTGCAAACTTGCGAGGGTTTTCCAGTCGACGAATCTTCTGCATGCCCAGTCTGTCTTATTGCAACTTCATGCTCCCATGAAGGCTTTCCAAGCGCGCTGTAAATGGTTGTTTGTTTGTAATTGTGTTGTTTGAATGTGCGCGTGCATGCCACAAATGGCACTAATTAGCAGTAAACCCTGAAGTTTGTAATTCTAAGTGCGTAAATTGATTGCTCTACATTGTCACCCCTCCGAAAGCTCTCGCTGTTTGTAATGGCTTGTGGCGCTAATTATGTTTTTATTTGATTTTTATTTGTCATCAGTAAATATTGTTTCATTCAGAAGTCTGCTGTTTTTCTCAGTCGATATCTCTATGGATCAGAAATGTTGCATATTAATATTTCGTGAGATCCGTGATTTTTCTTTCACAAAATGCCACAGGCTTGTCATCATTCAAGGCCCCTATGAAAAAGTCTTAAATGTGTAATTCACTGGTTGCCATTGGAAGGGTTTGTTTGCTAGTGTCCAGTGTGAATGTACAATAAACGTTACTGAAATCCTTTAACAGTAGTCGTACTGAGAGTGGCATTGATTCTTCCGCAGTGGAGTCGACATGAAAAGAAGAATGATTTTTTGTTGCAGCTTCGTTCTGACACTTCCTGCTTCTGACTGGTGTGTGTATTTTTCTCTTAACTTGAATTTCATCTGACAGTTCTTCATCTGGCTGGCACTTTTATCTAAAGTGACTTGATTTCAGGCTATATATTTTATCACTATGCTCCCTGGGAATTGAACTCATGACATTGGCGTTTCGAGCCACATGCTTTACCAGTCACAGGAACTGTACTGCGGTATTGGCTACTCTATAAATATTTCTTCTTCGGTAATTCAGCTTTTTGTTCATATTGTTCACATACAATTCTGTTCAAATGTTTGGGGTTGATAAGATTTTTAAAAAAATATTTTTAAAAGCTCTCAAAGGCTGCATTCATTTGATCAATAATACAGTAAAAACAGTAATATTGTTAAATAATATTGCAATTTAAAATGACTATTTTCTGTTTTAATGTTTTAAAATGTAATTTATTCCTGCGATGGCAAAGCTGAAATTTCAGCATCAGTCTTCAGTGTCACATGATCCTTCAGAAATCATTCTAATATGCTGATTTGCTGCTCAAGAAACATTTCTTATAATTATCAATGATAAAAACAGTTGTGTTGCTTAATATTTTTGTGGAAACCATGATAATAATTTTTTTTTTTATATACATATACAGGATGCTTCACAAAAAAGAAAAGCATTTATTTGAAATGGAATTTTTTTTGTAACATTGTAAATGTCTTTACTGTCACTTTTCATCAAATTAACTCATCCTTGATTAAAAGAAATATTAAAAGTAAAACAATTTTACTGACCCCAAAGCTTTTAAACAGTAGTTTTACTAGGGATGCATGATATAGCGCAATCATATCAGTTTTTTTTAAACCAGTATCAACCGATATTGGATATTTATTTGTGTGTGCACTTCCACTATTATAAAAATGTGATTTGTGTTATATAATGCACACCAAAAATGAATCTTTAAAAGCACTAATAATTTAATAACAATGTAAAATGTAATTTTTAACCAATCTCAAAATGAAAATCACTTTTTCCATATAAAGTTATGCTAAAATTCACTTGAAGCTTTTAAAACGGTTGAATTTTAATGTTTTGTGTTGAATTTTATTTAAACAAAATATTATAGAATATTTATACCACTTATCGACCATAACAAGAAAAGAATTACAGCCAGAATTGTAATATCGGTGCATCCCAATATGTTAACTAAGTTAGCTGTTAAAAAATCTAAAGCCAGGGGTGACAACCAAAGGCAACATTGTTTTTTTGTTGTTGTTTTTTTTTGTGGTAAACTTTTGGAAGGAGTGGTTTATTTAAAAATATTGTAATTTACTTGCTCTTATGTTGTTTCAAACTTGTATGACTAACTGTCTTCTGTAAAACACAAAAGGAGAAGTTGACCAGAATATCTGAACTGCTTTTGTCAATACAGTGGAAATGGATGTTGACTGGGGGGCGTCTCCCAAAGCCAACTATGGTCGCAAATTTCATCATTATCAACAGAGTTCATTGGAACTTGCGACTATAGGGCAAAAAAATACCTGTAGTCTATGACTCCATCACTATATATATTCCGATTTGTCTAAAGCCATACAATAGCTTGTGTGAGGAACACAAATTGTTTTTCAAAATGGGAAATCCTGACATCTGTGGTCACCATCCACTTCAGTTATATGCAAAAGAGAAGCTTGAACTTCATACAATAAATAACTCATTGCTGTTCAGCGGAACAAAGTAAGTTAAGTGCGTTTCAAAGGCATGGGGTTGAGTAATATGCCTTTACTTTTTTGGGGTGAACTGTCACTTTAAATTCCTATTTATAAGTGGTAGATGTAACATCAGAGCTGAAGGATAGGGGTCATACATTCCTCCTGTTCTTATTAAACACCTCCATGTCCAAAAATGCCACTTCTGAAGTAGTTCACACATATAGGTCAGGGAGGACAGGAGGTGTTATGAACATCTGAGCCACCCATTACATCCCGAGACTTATTCATGGATTCTGTCAGGTGTCATTTACTCCTCTTTTTGAGGTAAAAGACTGTGAAAATGGCTATTTTGAGAAGTACAATACCAGTACTGGACTTCATTTGTTTGTTCAATATCTATTACTCAAATCTACAGCCAACTAGTGCAGAGTTACTAAAATCTGCTTTTTATATTCCCATGTTCCATAGAAGTTTCATTATGGATTGTTGCTGGGAGTGAAAATACCTCGGGTTGCATTTTTAAAAGCATGTCCGCCTCAGGAGGACGCAATAACGCTGTAAATTAGCATAGATTTGGCTCCGAGGCTTTAGATTTTCGATGCAGTTTGAAATGTACAAACTAATTCAGTCTTACATGTCCCTCATCATCTTTAATGTATTACAAGTTTTATTTGGAAAAGCTTTTCCATATTTATTTATTGCTAATTTTCATATCACTGATTTCTTTTAATATATTTTTTTTTTATATGTGGATTCACAATCAGTCAGTGCCTGTGGTTCACAAACTGCAGTTGCAAGCAAGATGGGTTCATTGCCTTAAGCCTCTTAGAATCTAGTTTCTCTCCGTCTTCTGTGTCTCTAAAGAGTAAATAAAAGTGTGAGTTTCATTTGAATAATTTCATATGAGTTGCTGAACGTGAAAAATACATGACAACTTTTAACTAATGAAAGCTGCATTGAGGGAATCTTCTGAGAATAAGTTTGTGAAGATGTTTGCGAGTATCTGAAGAACAAATTGTTGTGACCTACCTGTG